>NC_077231.1:310668712-310846212 GCF_027887165.1 Monodelphis domestica
TGGCTAATTTTATGACTGACAGAAATGAGACCCATGTAAAGTCATTTCATTCACTTGACATAATGAGCATCCTTAACAAAGGAAGGGCTAGAGCTTCAGAGACTGCCTTCTGTGGTCTGTGTTCTACCCATCAGGTGACTCTAGAGATGGAATTCAGTCTAGTTGTGTGAACAGTAACTCGGTTCCCAAAGCCTCCATCTCTGGGGGAGGCCCTACTTCTTGGACTATCCTGGGCACATCTAACCAGCCTTGTCTGCTTGGTGAATAGTTTCCAGTGCAGCCTGCCTTCCCAATGGCAGGGGAAATAACCCAGCTGCCTACAAGGTGTATCGCTAGCTATTGTACCTGCAGCTCCCTTCTCTGGGTGACTCCTTTTATTTTATTTCTGGATATATCTTGAATCTGATGGGCTCCAGCTGCTGGGTGTCTGGCTTTGGCTTTTGTTTGTTTGTTTTGTGTTTATTTGATTTATTAATGCACTTACCCAAATGCCTCTGGGTGCTGATACGAAAACAAACACTTGAAGATTTTTTCTTGGGGATGCTAACTGGTGGCCCTCCCTCCACCAGTCCTTTGCCATCCATCCTGCAAACAGATGGAGCCTGTGCTATGCCTGGAGGCTTGAAGCATGTCAACTTTATCAAAGGAAGTTGGGAATTCTAGGAAGGTGAAACTTTCCAAACAAAGCAAAAGTCATTTCAGTTCAAGAAGCATTTATTGAGCACCTTCTAGGATTAAAGCAGGAGGTTCTGGGTGCCAGGAAACACAAAGAAGCCTTGATGTTGGTGAGTCGGTGAGCATCTGTTAAGTCAGCTCCCTGAGAGAGGGATACAACAGAGGATTCTAGCTCTTAAAGGGACCTTAGATCTAGGCCAGCCTCCTCATTTCAGTTAAAGAAACCGAAGGCTAAAGAAACTCCAAAGAGGGAATTTGCTTCCAATCACACAGCCATTGAGTAGCTCTGGCTCAGCACCTACCAGCTCTCCATGTACAGAGCTAAGGAACTATGAGCTGATTTGAGGAGGGAGATGGCACCAATAATAGGGAGGACTAGGGAAGATTTCTGGAGGAAGGAGCCCCTGACCTGAGCTTTAAAGGAGGGTAGGGGGTTTTAAAAGACAGAAGCGAGCAGGGAGAGCCTTCTGGGCCTCTGGAAACACATAGAAACTGGAGCCGAAATGTCAGAGTTGGAGGAAAGACAGCCCAGACTGGAATGGGGAGCAGAAGAAGGAGAGAGGAGAGTGAGGGTCAATAAGCCTGGAAAGTCACCTGAAGTCAGACTGTGAAGGGCTCTAAGTCAGACTGAGGAGTCTTCAGTTTATCCTACAAGCACTAGGGAGCCACTAAGGGTTTCGAGCACAGGAGGGAAGTCATACTGACTTAATGTGTGGAGGAGAATTTTGGGGTGGGGCTTGCACCCCCAGAAATCACTCTAATGAGCAGACAGGAGACTTAAATAGATGCTGGCAGAGAAAGATGAGGTTTTTTTAAAAACCCTTACCTTCTGTCTTTGAATCAATACCAGATATTGGTTCGAAGGCAGAAGAGTGGTAAGGGCTAGGCAATGGGGGTCAAGTGACTTGCCCAGGGTCACACAGCTAGGAAGTGTCTGAGGCCAGATTTGAACCTAGGACCTCCCATCTATGGGTCTGGTTCTCAATCCACAGAGCCACCCAGCTGCCCCCTAGAAAGATGATTTTGGCAGGTATGTAGAGGACAGATTGGATATAAGGAAGATTGAAACAGAAAAGATGCAAGAAAGTTCCCAAAACTTGTACCTTTCCCAAGTATTTCAGAGGTATATAAGGTACACATGTTCATACAAACACACACATACATTTTTAAAATAATATTTTTCCCACATGATATATAAGGGCAATTTTAAAAATATTCATTTTTTAAAATTTTGAGTTCCAATATTTCTCCCTTCTTCTGACTCTCTCTCCCTCACTCCCCACCCTCCCCACTCCTTGAGAAGGTAAATAATCTGAGAGAGATTTTACATGACCCACACACAGTTTTTAAACCATAGGAAATTCCTAAGTAAGAGACTCCTTCTCCCAAGGCTGATCAATACCTGCTTTGGCTTATGGTCTTAAAGAGCTATCTAAGGCACTGAGTGATTAAGTGATTGCCCAGGGACACAGCCAGTATATGTGAGAGGGAGGACTTGAACCTAGGTCTTTCTGACCCAGAGGCCACTCTCTACCCATTATCCCACTATATTTCATGGCTATATTTCACGAAAACAGAAACAAAAACACAAGGAGGAAATACAATCTGCCCTTGGGCATGGACAGGTCAATAGCTAAATGAGAAGAGATGTGAATAAGTTGTTCATCTCATCAAACTGTCTAGAACTCAACAAGTAATGATTATTTCAGCAAAATTTTCCATTCTGTACTCAGAAGGGATAAAGAATGCTTTAGAAACTGTCTGAAAGAGGCCCCAAAATGAAAACATTTAGGAACATCCTAGTCAAAATCAAGGTCAAAGAAAAATATTGCAAGTAGCAAAAAAAGGAGTCATATACCAAAGAGTCACTGTAGGGATCACAAATGATTTAGCAACCACTACTATGAAAGAATGGAGAGTTTGGAATATATTTCAGGGAGCAACAGATACAGGCTTACAAAAAAAAAACTTACTAGCAAAAGTGAGGATAAGCCCATAGCATAGGAAAAATAAATCTTTAATTAAACAGAGGACTCCAAGCATTCATCATGAAAAAACCAGAACTGTAAATAGCCTATGAAGTGCAAACCCAATAGTCAAGAGAAACATAAAAAGAAAACATGAACTGAGGGACTAAAGGGACTAACCGAAGATAAATTGTTCACATTCTAATATGAGGAGATGATACATGTGTCACATCTGAACTAGGGGTTATAGAAAGAGTCTAATTACACAAGGGCCATGTTGTTATATCTTTATGATCTTGAAAGAGTAATAAAAATGCACTGGGAGGTGAAAAGTAGAGAAAGGTTAGGAGAAGTCATCTCACATGCTTGAGGTGCACAAAGAGAAGTCTATACAAATAAGGAGGGGTATGAGGAATTGGTGACACTTGCACCTCACTCATCTGAATTGGTCAAAGGAGGGAAGAAAGCATATATACACACAGTGTTGCATATAGAAGTTCATTTCACTAAGCAGGAAAAGAGAGGAAAAGGAGAGGGAGAAGGGGAAAGAGGGGATAATAGAGATAGTACAATCAGGGAAGGAATAGTCTTAAGGAGAACTAACTAAGGATGTACAAAAATCTTTATAGCAATTCTTTTTGGGAATCAGAGAATGCCTGCCAATTAGGGGATGGCCAAGTAAGTTATAGAATATAAATGTGTTAGTATGTTATCATTCTATAAGAAAGGATGGAGATAATTTCAGAGAAACCTTGGAAGACATACTTATTGATAGAGGATGAAGGAGCAGAATCAGAAGAACAATTTATACAATGATGGCAATGATGTAAAGGTTATCAACTTTGAAAAACTTTAAAACTCTCATCAGCATAATTGCGAACCATGATTCCAGAGACCCATGATGAAGCCTTCTGCCCATCTCCTTATAAGACAGGTGGAGGACTCTGACTACAAACTAAGATACATTTTTTGGACATGGGCAAAGTGGAAATTTGCTTTGATTAACTATATGCATTTTCCTTTCTTTCTCAGTTGAGGATGGGAGTGGAAGAGAGAGGAGGAAGTTTTTTGAATACTGTAAACAAAATTTAATTACAAAAAAGAACATTAAGTAGCAATTTAAAGCAATAACTGAATTACTTGGTATTGTTTGTCAAGAGTTTCATTTTATATTTTAAATACTGAAAAAAGCATTTTAAGCATTTGCTTCTTGTGGAATAGCTTGCAGGTAACAGGAATCTTATTAACCAAGATGTTCAAGGTTTAAAAGAAGGGAATAAATAATCTCTTCTACTTAGATTTCACAAGTATCCAAAATGGGTAGAAGGAAGACTAATCGATCAGCCTTTAACAATTAGATTTTTTAAAAATTAGCAGATAAATTCACTGAGCGTACAAATTGCCCTTCTTTTCATCGATGCTTACTGTGTCTAATCATTGCACTATTGAGTTTTAAATGCCATGTCTGGACTAAATACATTAAAAAGCTTATCACTAATCTGTTTTATGTATTTGGTAGATTTTCGCATTTGGGAATCAGATTATATGCTTTCAAGGAGGCTTATAAATTAATTTCCTTATTAAGAATAAAATTCATTTAAAAACATAAGTCCAGGCATAGAAGTTGGGTTTTAAATGATATTTGTTATCAGTTTGGAGCATTTGTAAAGTACATACTACAGAGGAGAACAGGTTGATTTGGGTGAAATCTATCCTGAATGTAAATAATATGGACTTGCTTTCCTTTAGGATACTTGAATATAATTTCTTTTTTTTTTAAACCCTTACCTTCCATCTTGGAGTCAATACTGTGTATTGGCTCCAAGGCAGAAGAGTGGTAAGGGCTAGGCAATGGGGGTTAAGTGACTTGCCCAGGGTCACACAGTTAGGAAGTGGCTGAGGTCAGATTTGAACCCAGGACCTCCAGTCTCTAGGCCTGGCTCTCAATCCACTGAGCCACCCAGCTGCCCCCTTGAATATAATTTCTAATGACTTAAAACTCAGAATGAAACAATTGGAATAAGAACCTAAGCCCCAGCTTCTATGTTGATTTGAATTTTTTATATAGTAATAATCATGATTCTATTTGTCGATCAATACATATGTATAACACACACACACACACACACACACACACACACACATGCATACAGCTATCCCTTCCACATTGTGACTTTCCCCTTCACGGTTTCGATATATCGCAGGTTGGCTTAAGAAATTAAATGAGAATTTGGGGACATTTTGCAGAAGCCGAGATGATTCGTGAAGGCCAGCAGATGACACAGAAATAGTTCAGAAGCTCAGAAATGCACAAAATGTATGCACAATGCTGTCTAATGTCTCCACTTTTCTATTTGGGTACCATCAATATACACAGTAAACACCTCAGCAAAGAAAAAGAAGAAATCCTGACTTCTCTGATACAAAGGGAAGCCCAAAACCTTTGATGCAGATTTTCTAGATCTGGGGGGTGCTGCACCCCCCACAATATGGAATATACCTGTATGTATGTGAATATACACAGAAAGAAGGGAAATGAATTTTTAAAAATCAAAAGTATTTTATTTCTTTGTTTTAAATTAATATAATCTTGTGCTTCACTTACAACAGGATGTCACAGTGAAACTCATTATTAATGAAGTTTATTCTGTATAAAGAATGCTATGGGGGCTGCTAGTAGCTCAGTGGATTAAGAGCCAGACCTAGAACTGGAAGGTATTGGGTTCAAATTTGACCTTAGGCACTTCTTAGCTGTGTGACCCTGGGCAAATTACTTACCCCATTGCCTAAACTCGTACTGCTCTTCTGCCTTAGAACTGATACTGTTACCAATTCTAAGAGAGAAGGTAAAGTGGCTTTTTTTCTTTAAAGAATGCTATAAATAAATATTTTTAAAAACCTTTACAGGTAATGAAACAGAGATCAAGTGAATTATGAGAGTTGTTCTTGGTTACATCAAATCAAAAAAGAACTCCACTCCATGCAATACTGTGTCGGAGCTGGCTTGTACTGGCTGGCAAGAGCTGATTGTTAAATTTTCATTGCGAGCCTTTATATCTTGGCAACTAGCCAATGCTACAAGTCAGGTCTTGATTTATTGTTTTGTTTTGTCCAGACCTAAGAATGTATTGGAAAAAAGGTAAATAATACAGATTAAACATAAAAGTATGTCATACATTTTTGGAGATCTGGTTATTAAACATTTACCAGAAACTCCAGACTCCTTATGAACAGAGAAAATTAATCCTTAGTCTTAGAAGTGCTTTACATTTTATTATCATTTTTTGAGAAGTTAAGAATTGTTGGGGTTTTTAATTGAATAAATTCACTTTAATCTGAGAAAATACTTAGGAATATATTTTGGGAGATACGTGCTATCAAGCCCAGATGAGTTTTAGGGTGGCTAATTTCCCATCTGTCTTTTGGAAATCAATTGGCGCCTACTTAAAAGCCATTGAAGGAGGTAGCTAAGTAGCTCAGTAGATAGAGAGCCAAGCCTAGAGACAGGAGGTCCTGGATTCAAATCTGATCTCAGACACTTCCTAGTTAAGTGACCCTGGGCAATTCACTTAACCTCCATTGCCTGTTCCTTACCACTCTTCTACCTTGGAACCAATATACAGTATTGATTCTGAGATGGCAGGGAAAGGTTTAAAAAAAAAAAAAGCCATTTAATCTAAGACAGCAAAGACCTGTGATATAAAGGCTCTCCTGGATTTGTGCTCTCAATCTAGAAACAAAGCTGCAGGGCTTTCATCTTGACATATGCCAGATGGTCCCAGAAAGGTGTGCATAGACATTATCTGAGCAGATCAGAGCCTATTTTAAACACACTTGGACCCCCTCAAAGGTCTCTGGTGAGAAAGAATAATCCTACAAAGAATTTTTCTTTAAAGTTAACTTTGTAAAGCAAATATTCAATCATCTGTTTTGTAAACTTATATGGTCCAAATCAGTTCTGACCTTCAAGGCTCTCTTCCCACAGATATATGTATCTTGGTGCTGCCATGGTGCACACAGCACAGGACGTGGAGGCAGAAAAATCTGAGATCAAATCCCACCTCAAACATTTACTAGTTGTGTGACCCTGGGCAAATCACTTCACTTTTTCAGTTTTTTTTTTTTCAGTTTCCTAATGTGTAAAATGGAGACAATAAGAGCACTTTCTTCCCAAGATGATTGTACGGTTTAAATGAGATATTTGTAAAGCTCTTTGCAAACCTTCCTATCCTAAGGATACATGCTTGTTAGGGCAATGGCAATTTGTTGGTACCATAGAGCACAAAGCTCTGGGCCTGGAGTCAGGAAGATCTGAGTTCAAATCCAGTCTCAAGTTACTGGACTTAGAAGCTCTAGATCACTTAATCCTTCTCTTCCTCAGTCTCCTCATCTATAAAAAATGCACCAACCTCCCAGAGCTGTTGTTAAGATCAAATGAGATATTTGTAAAATATCAGTTAGCAAGGTACCTGGCACACAGTAGGCGCTTTGCAAATGCTTGCTCCCTCCCCTCTTCCCTTCCTCCCTATGTATGTATCAAAGAAAGGTGCATTCAGCTCCATCCTCATCTCAAAGGGAGCCATTTTTATTTTGTTCCCCTACTAAAAAGGACATGCACCAGACTTCCATAGTGGACAGAGCGCTGGACCTGGAATGAAGAAGAGCCGAGTTCTGATCTTGCTTCTGATTCTTACTAGCTAGTGGCTGTGGGATGCTGGACAAATCACTGGTTCTCTTCCTGGGAGACCTGGGCATGACCCAGCCAAGGGCTCTGGCTAGCTGGTCCCTCCCCTCTTGGGTCTCTCTCTTTCACGTTTCACGATTTTATTGCCAGAAGCGCAGCCGCCGGTTCCGCCCGAAGCCCCAGACCCAGCCCAGCTGGTGCCGGGAGCTGCTTTGCAGCCAGCCGGGGTCCAGACACCGGAAGACAATGGTCCGCCTTGTACCATTCCGCCGGGCCCCAGTGCGTTCAGGAGCCGTCCCGGAGATGAAGGATTCCGGTGGCCTTCGCTAGGCTGGTCCCGAATCCATCCGCAGCCGGGCTGTCGCGAGCTAGACAAGACACTTTTTGTTATCTAGGCAGAAAGCGCGCCCGGGTTAAACTGTCCCCGCCAATCTGTCACCGGCTCCCCTGCCAAGCGCGCAGGCACTTGTCAGGGCCTCAGACAGGAGCTGCCTGGATCCGCTTTTTCTCCCACCAGCAACCTCGGCCCCGGCGTTCCCGGTGTGTTATCGCAAGCAGGGCCTGGGGCTGGGGTCGCGATTAGCTCTGGGCCTCGTCAGCCCGAGCCTTCAGCCTGGAAAGGAGGAGTGTGGCGGCGAGAACGCGACCGAACGGCGGGGGAGCTCAGCGCGCCTTTTGGCAGCAGATAGCCGCTCGCCGCCGTTAATTAAAACCGTTCAACTTGGAAAGTAGAGCGCAGTGCAATATGTTGCTTCCATTCTTGGAAATACATTCACTAGGAGTTAATAAATAATCTATGAAGGATAATCTCTTTAAGTCATTGCAAAGGGATGAAGTCAGCCTCCATAATTCTAACTGCACACTCTCAGCCCCCACTCCATTAAGACGGAAAGGTGGGGACTGATTAGAGGCACTCGGCGGCCTGGGAGAGAAGGCTTCCATTTAAATGCCAGCCCATTTGTTTTTCGCAAATGGAGTAATTAGAATAATATTTTCTTCATTTTTAAGGTCAAATCCCTCACATTCTACATGCTTACGCCTGATTTAAATGCAGCCAGATTCTTTCCCCCCTTGTATTCATTAATTAAATGTGAGTTGCTTAAAGGTAACACTCAGCCTATTTTCTCCGGAGGGAAAAAATGCAAATAAATACACATACGGGGATTATTGGTCCATCGACAGAGGTTGGGAAGAAGCCTGCCTACTTCACTGCTGACATCTTTAAAAGAAGATGAAATTAACCCGATTTTCCGCCCAAGTGACTCCATTCTTTCTGAGAAAGGGGAGTATTTGGCCCTTCCTGGTTGCAGTTCAAAACCATCAGTACTGTGTTTTAAAAAAGAAGGCGAAATCTCCTTAGAGGAAGGCTATGGGCCCCTCCCTATATTCAATGGCCATGGCTGTTAAAAGCTCAGTTCTGAGGTCTCTGTCATGAATTATGGGAAATTAACTGATCTTTATTCACAAAGATTTTTTTTAAAGGATTTTGGCCAACCTTAGTAAAGATCTGTGTGCCTGTTGGTTTTGTTGGTTAGTCCATGTACTATGTACTACATAGTACTTTGTAGTATATTCTATGCCCATGGAGAAAGAGAGAAAGAAATAAGGAAATAAGGAAAGAAGGAAGGAAAGAAAGAAAGAAAGAAAGAAAGAAAGAAAGAAAGAAAGAAAGAAAGAAAGAAAGAAAGAAAGAAAGAAAGAAAGAAAGAAAGAAAGAAAGAAAGAAAGAAAGAAAGAAAGAAAGAAAGAAAGAAAGAAAGAAAGAAAGAAAGAAAGAAAGAAAGAAAGAAAGAAAGAAAGAAAGAAGGAAGGAAGGAAGGAAGGAAGGAAGGAAGGAAGGAAGGAAGGAAGGAAGAAAGAGAGAAAGAGAGAAAGAGAGAAAAAAAGAAAGAGAGAAAGAGAGAGAGAAAGAAAGAAAGAAAGAAAGAAAGAAAGAAAGAAAGAAAGAAAGAAAGAAAGAAAGAAAGAAAGAAAGAAAGAAAGAAAGAAAGAAAGAAAGAAAGAAAGAAAGAAAGAAAGAAAGAAAGAAAGAAAGAAAGAAAGAAAGAAAGAAAGAAAGAAAGAAGGAAGGAAGGAAGGAAGGAAGGAAGGAAGGAAAAAAGAAAGAGAGAAAGAGAGAAAGAGAGAAAGAAAGAAAGAAAGAAAGAAAGAAAGAAAGAAAGAAAGAAAGAAAGAAAGAAAGAAAGAAAGAAAGAAAGAAAGAAAGAAAGAAAGAAAGAAAGAAAGAAAGAAAGAAAGAAAGAAAGAAAGAAAGAAAGAAAGAAAGAAAGAAAGAAAGAAAGAAAGATCCATGCATAGCATTTTAGATAGCAATAATATCAGCTCACTCCAAATTCAAGGATTCCATTTGACTTGCCCATATTCTACTTCTGGGTCTATTGAGAAGTTCCCCACAGAACAACTAACAAGAAGACCTGACTATTGCTCAGGGAATTCTAAAGGCATAAATGCAGTTTTTAGCTGGCTATTGGGACATGTGGGATAAACAAAGCTTGCAGATTTGGGAAGCCAATGTAAGCTAATAAGCATCATCTCCCTCCAAGTCCACAATGAACCTGGAGGTGGGCTCTCCAGTTCTAATGGCCCTCATCTTCTAGATAAGGAAATGGGATTCCCTGAGTTGAATCTCTGGTTTAGTGTCACAGTCAGAATCCCATCTAAGGTCCTCCTGCATCCAAAGTCAGTACTCTGTTTATGACAGCAAATACAGATTTGGAGAGGGCAAAACTGACCAATTATTCCATTCCTGGGTGGTGATGATCTCTCAATTTCATTGTTAATCAATTAATATTTATTGGGTACCTACTGTGTGCTGAGAATTGTACTGTGCACTGGGGATACGAAGGAAAAAGGAATTGCCTTCTTACCCTCAAGGAAATAACATTTTTTAAAAACCTTTTCCTTCTGCTTTGGTAAGAGTTAGGCAATGGAGGTTAAGTGACTTGCCTAGAGTCATATAGCTAGGAAGTATTTAAGGTCAGATTAAAACCCAGTACATAGTTCCAGTTCTTTCTTCAGCTGGAAATACAGGCAATGAATGAAACCTTGATCTTAAGTGCTGCTCAGTCTCCTAAGCTCCATTTCTCTGTTACTCCATCAAATCAGATGCCTGGACATGAAGCGAGCCCCAGCTCAGTCTACAGAGTCGACCATTACTTAATTTACTTTCTTCCTTGAAACTTGTGCTACTAGAACATGGTTGTTGACCTAGAGTTGGAGCACTCGACTGAGGCTCTTATTTAAGCCTGTGGACATGATAAAGATGAGCAATAAACAAGAGATAGGGATCCTCCCGATTCAAGTGTTTGGGCCAAAATGTTTTATCTCGGCAGGCATTTCTACAGCAGCAACAAAAGTGACAAAGGGCAGAAGAACTCTTTTATGGGCAGAGCCAGTCATATTAGAAAAATAAGGCAGTTAATGAGAAGGATGGCTGACTTAGCTCGCAGAGGGTAGAGACAACCACTATTAGGATTCACATGGGGCTTAGGGTATTTACCCCTCCATGCTCTACATCCCAACATGGATTGCTTCATTGATCTGGGGTTACCTGACTTCTTAATAAGGGAAGCAGACTCCCCATTTATCACATTCAAGGGCAAAGGGGCAGCATTAATATTTGTTTATTGTCAAAGGTGACATTTTACTAAAGTCTTATTGGTGCACCGTAGGAAGGGCTCTTGGAGGGGAATCGGGTAGAGAAGTGACTTGCCCAAAGTTCCTTGGTGGCCCATAGCAGGGCCAGGATCTGAACCCGGTTCTTCTCTCTCCAAATGCCACATCTTTCCATTCTTCCATCTGATTCTCAAACAATGATCTCTTTTCTACTTCAGCTGCGTCATTCTCACCATCAGAGATTTTGCTCTGTTCCCTAACTATCACCAGCTCTGCTGAAGATTTGCTTTATTAGCTTAATTCAGAAATCCCTTGATTTCTTCCCCATCTGAAATGGCCACATTTGCTATACAGACACCCATGAGAATTGGACATTCTCCTAGTACATGGCAATCAGCATGTGCTATGTGTTTCTGAGAGATGGGCCCTAGGAATGGCCAGCAGGCACTTTCATTTGTGACTCTGGCTTCTCATCTTGTAAATCTGTTCACAGTTTTTAGATGAAGTTCAATTATTTCCTTTTCGGTACTTCTTTAGGACACTAATAGCCAGAAATGTGTTGAGTTCCTTGGCTGGACACTGTTCTTGTTGTTGGGTCATTTTTCAGTCATGTCTGACTCTTTGTGACCCTATTTGGGGTTTTCTCAGCAAAGGCATGGGGTGGTTTGCCATTTCTACCTCCAGATCATTTTACAGATGAGGAAACAGAGGCAGACAGAGGTTAGTGACTTGCCTAGGGTCATCCAGCTAGAAAGTGTCTGAGGCTATATTTGAACTATGAAGATGAGTCTTCTTATCCACTGCACTACCTAGCTGCCCTCCCATTTTTATCAAATAACTTGAAGCTTATGTCTGTATATTTTCACACTTTCCAGAAACAAAATAAATGAAAATGTAGGAGAAAAAAGTATTCCCTTTAATATACATGGTCAAATTTTCTCATCTACAGGCAAATCTACCTACACACTAGTATAAACTTCTCCAGGATGTACCGAATCCTTGCTTCAATAAAGTCCAATGTCTTCTTTTTTAAATGCCAGTGAGAGCTGTGTGATAAGAGGAAGGTGACTTCTTTTACAGGCCATGGAAAGGCTGGATAACCTTAAAGGCAACTGACAGTTGGGAATACCAGGCATCAAATCCTGCCTCTACCATTTATTTACTGAATGAACTTTGGACAAGTTACTCATCAGCAACAACAACAGCAATGACAAACATCTAATAATTCCTTTATTTTATTTTATTTAATTAATTAATTTAGAATATTTTTCCATGGTTACAAGAATCATGTTCTTTCCCTCTCCTCTTCCCACCCTTCTCCCATAGTCAATGCACAATTCCACTGGGTTTTATATGTGTCATTGATCAAGACCTATTTCCATATTATTAATATTTGCACCCGGGTGATTGTTTAGAGTCTACATCCCCAATCATGTCTCTATCAAACCATGTAATCAAGGAAATTTTTTTTGTGTTTCTGCTCCCACAGTTCTTCCTCTGAGTGTGGATACATTCTTTCTCCTAAACCCCTCAGAATTATCCTGGATCACTGCATTGCTGCTAGTAGCAAAGTCAGTTACATTTGATCATGCTTCCATGTATCAGTCTCTGTATACAATGTCCTCCTGGTTCTGCTCCTTTCACTCTGTATCACTTCCTGGAGGTTGTTCCAGGTCACATGGAATCCCTCCAGTTCATTACTCCTTTCATCACAATAGTATTTCATCACCAACATATACCACAATTTGTTCAGCCATTCCCCAATTGAGGGGCATCCCCTCGTTTTCCAGTTTTTGGCCACCACAAAGAGCGCAGCTATGAATATTTTTGTACAAGTCTTTTTGTCCATTATCTCTTTGGGGTACAGACCCAGCAGTGTTGTGGCTGGATCAAAGGGCAGACAGTCTTTTAGCACCCTCTGGGCATAGTTCCAAATTGCCTTCCTACTAAGTGCTTTCTGAGAGCCAGGTGCTGTGCTAAATCTAGAGCTACAAAGAAAGATGAAAATAGTCCCTGTCTATGAGAAGATCCCATCCTAAGATAGCCAAATAAAAAGAGTTGGCCATATACGAGATAGCAATGGTGTAGTTGGGAGGCAATCTCAGATGGAAGGTAGTAGAAGAGGGGCAGGAGAGGCCCCCTCCGAAAGGCAGGATTTGAGCTGTGTGTTGAAGGAAATCAGGGAAACCAGAAAGTGGGGAGGGAGAGAATTCCAGGTCTTGGGGACCAGCTAGTGAAAAGGTTGTGAGAGGAATAACAAAAATGGCAGCACTGCTGGATTGTGGAATACTTGGGAGAGAATAGGTTTGAGAAGACTGGAAAAGCTGATCCAGCTGAGGAAGGGCTCTGAATGCCAAGTGGGAGATTTTATATTGGAGGTGAGAGTAAACCCATGGAGTTTGGGGAGTGGGGGGGGGGAGTTTACTCTAGTCAAATCTGTGCTTAAAAAAATTCACTTTGGTATCAGAAAGGAGGGTGGTCTGGAGTGGGGAGAGGCTTGAGGCAGGGACCTCCACCAGCTGCCATTATAATAGTCCAGGTATGAGGTGGTGAGTCTTCATCATGGCTGTGATTGTTTCAGGAAGTACAAGCAAGAGTGTTACAAAGGTCAAATGGAGGCACATGGGAGGTGACAAAGAGGGAGAAGGCAAGAGTTGGCAGAATGGTGGCACCCTTGACCACAGTAGCAATGTTAAGAAGAGTAAAGGGTTTGGTGGAAAAGACAGTGAGTTCAGTTTGGGTCATGCCCATACTGTTGAAGATATCTGTGGGACATCCTGTTTGGAGTGTCCAGTAGGCAACCAGAGGTGAGAGGCTGCAGGTCAGGAGAGAGGTTAGACTGGACAATCAAATCTGAAAATCATGGCGTAGAGCTGGATTGTGGAAGCTGATGAGAGGACTAAGGAGGCTAGTATAAAAGAAAAGAAGAGATCTCAGGGCAGAAGACGTCCACAGCTAGTGGGTACGACCTAGATGGAGATTCAGGAAGGAGGCGACCAAGTGAGCTGAGTGTTAGGGAAACCTGGAGATGAGAGAACATCCAGGAGAAGAGTTGGAAAGTGTTGAAGGCTGATGAGAAGTCAGGAGAGATGAGACCCGAGAAAAGGCCATTAGATCTGGCAATTAGGGGATCATTGGTAATTTTGGAAAGAGCAGTTTCCATTGAATGATATGGTTGGAAGCCAGGCTGCAGCCGGTTCAGGAGATGTGAGAGGATGTGCCTCAGGCATCTCACTGGGACTTATGTGCTGTCTTAGGCAGCTGATCAAGGGGAGGAAGAGCTCGTGTGCTGAGACGATGACAGCTCATTCCCCTCACGATGTAATGACAGCTATGCCTGGCTTAGAATTCACAAGGATCCATTTCTACAAGCGCCGCAGAAGCAGCCTGCTCAAGGGCAAAGCTAGGGCAACGGGAAAAGAATGTGGTTATAGGTGTGTGTTTGGATGCCTTAAAAAGAAAATCTAAAGCCAGCTCTGAATTTCTCTCAGCTTGGAATTCGAGATAATTCAATTTGCACATAGGTTATAAAAAGCCAAGAACCCAGATGGGGAAGACAAATGATGGCCAAGTAGGAAACCCTTCTCTAAAATTTCAGCACAAAGGATTGTAGACAAAGCTCTCTCCGAATCAGCCTGCAGATCTTGGAGGCATCTTTTGAGTGCTCGCTCTTCCCTTCTTGCCCCACCACATTCGGTCCTTGAAACCACAGCCGCTCTTCTTCCAACCTCCCAAGCATCTCCATTTTCTCACTGATACCACTTGAACCACTACTACCACTTCATTTCCCACTAGTCTTCTCATCTTTCTCTGATGCATTTTGAGAGAGTACTGAATCTGAGGACCTGAGTTCAAATCCTACCCCCTAAACACAAGTTATGACCTTGGGAAAGTCGATCGCTGGCCTGGGCCTTGATTTCTTCATGTGTAAAATAAGAGGGTTGGATTGGATGAGTTCTGAGGTCCCTTCCAGCTCTGGATCTATGTTCTCAAACCTTGTTTTTGTTTGATGTTTGTTACATGCATTTGACACATATGTGTAAATAAATGTGTTTATTCCAGAGGTATTTAGAATATATATATATATATATATACACACACATATGCATAAAAGAGTCAGGGTGTCATAAGAAAGAGAGAGACAGACAGAGACAGAGAGACAGAGAGAGACAGACAGAGACAGAGACAGAGACAGAGACAGAGAGAGAGACAGAGACAGAGAGAGACAGACAGAGAGACAGAGACAGAGACAGAGAGAGAGAGACAGAGACAGAGACAGAGACAGAGACAGAGACAGAGACAGAGACAGAGACAGAGAGAGAGAGTTGGCCTCAGACTAGAAAGACTCGGGTCCAATATTAGCGCACATTAGTGGTGTGACAAATAATTGAGAAATTATTTAGTCTCTTTCAATCCTCTGTTCAAGGCAACTCTCTAAGACCACAAGGTGCCAACCTACATGGATAGAGAGGAATTTATTACCTGGGAGTTCTGTATACCTAAAAAAGCACATGGCCTCCCCCTATCCATATCCTCTCCATTGATATTCATTCTGGTGGATGTCCTTGTCTTCTCTCTTCTTAGAATGCCAATTCCTGGAGAGCTACCACTTTTTTGTCTCTGTTCTCCCATCACCCAGCAGAGTTTCTTGAACATAATTGAGCACTTACTAAATTCTTATTGCTCAGTTGGTTGCTTGTGACATTTCTGATGCCACAGAAGCAGCCTGTGCTCACTTTCAGGCCACCTGGATCTCCAAGAGATCATTGGCCTTGGAGTCAAGAAGACCTGACTTTCAATCCCACCATGACCCTTATTGGCTATGTAACCCTGGACAAATCATGTACCTTCCATCTTCTCTGTCTCCATCCATTTGATGGACCTAGTTATTTCTACGTTGTCTCTTCTTTTTTTTTTTTAATAAAGCCCTCACCTTCCATCTTGGAATCAATACTGTGTATTGGTTCCAAGGCAGACGAGCAATAAGGGCTAGGCAATGGGGGTTAAGTGACTTGCCCAGGGTCACACAGCTGGGAAGTGTCTGAGGCCAGATTTGAACCCAGGACCTCCCATCTCTCAGACTGGCTCGCAATCCACTGAGCTACTCAGCTGCCCCCCATTGTTTCTTCTTTAATAGTGTAAGTTTCTCAAAAGAATATTTTACTTCTTGGTACATCCAGTCTGGCCCACAGAGCATTTAATAGATATTTGTTGATGGATTGACATCACCTCTCTAAGCCTCTATCTCCCCATCTAGTGGTTCTCTGTCTCCCAAACAACCTTGAATTTAGCCTCATATTTCTATGTATTTAGTTTCTATTTAGGCAATGAAAATGTTTCAAGGTACTTGTTGTCTCCCCCATTCACATGTAAGCTCCTTGCACGCAGGGACCGTTTCATCCTTAGCACTGATATCCCCAGAACTAGCACAGTGCCTGACACAGAGCAGACATTTAATAACTATTTGGCAATTCTAGATGTGCAAAACGAGGCAATATCTCACAGGGTCGTGGTGAGACGACAGGAAGCCTTTGCAAACTTTAAAGTGTTTTAAGAGCATCAGTTATTCGTATTTACGTTCCCCGCCTCACACACAAATGCACCCAAAGCCCTAGAGTTCCCCCATGATGCAAAATCATGGCGCCCACCGTGATCACTCACTGTCATTTTCAGCCTGGGCCAAGGAGAGTTTGGGATCCAGAATGAGAGGAAGGAAAGGGAGCTGAGTAACTCAGCACTTAGCAGGCTTTCCCTGCAGGCACTTTTATGGCACCCTGCTTAAGGAGGACCCTTTCCTGGATGCACCAGTCTGTTTGCTTCATAGTTTGGTGACACATCCAGGAGATTTTTTATACTGAAAAATGGGGGCACTAAAACAGGATGGTGGCTATAAATTGTTAATGGGTCCTTTTATCATTTACACTCTGCTTTATTCTGTCTCTGCTCTCCATTCAGCTCAGGACCATGAACCAGGATAAGCTCGTGGCACTTTCGTCCACACCTTTGGTTTCCTTTCTGGACTGCTGTGGACAATTGGATTTTGCTGGGCAAGTGTGGACAACTGCTTCATCCTAGAATCTCTAGAGGAGGTCCCAGAGGCCATCGCATTCTAGAAGAGGCCCCAGAAGCAACCTACTTTTACAGATGAGAAAATGCAGGCCCAGGAAGATGCCGTGTTTTGTCTCGAGTTACAGTGTGAGTGAATGTGAGAGGTACGACCTGAACCCAATTGTTGCTGACTCAAAGTCCAGCTCCATCCATTATGCCACACTGTCTCAAATATGAGGATGGGGAGTAAGACCCAATTCCTTTTCCAGGCTTTATCAGTGACTGGTAATGTGAAGTTAGGGAAGCCCCCTGCCTCTTTTATCAAGTTATGAAGTGCTAGAATTGGAAGGGAACCTGGAGGTCAATTAATTTGAATCCTTTCATTTTACCAGTGAGGAAATAGAGTCTCAGAGAGGGTTAGCTTCTTGCTTTAAGTCATCCAACTGGTTAATGGCAGAGCTCATACTAAAACCCAGGTTTCCCATTTCTTGACCAGCCTTCTTTCTACTGCATCACAATTCCTATTTTTAAGTAAATAAATGAATAAAAAAAAAAAGAATTTATTCTGCACCTGCTGTGTGCCAGACACTGGAATAAATGCAGGGAATATAAAGACATCAGTAAAACAGTCCCCACTCTCTTTAGGAACATAGGTTGAGTTAAGAAGAGGACTTTAGAGAACATCTTATACAATCCCATCTCATTTTATAGATGGAGCAATGAGGGCCCACTTGACATGGCAGCCCAAAAAGCCAATGTTATCCTTAGCTGAATTTTAAGATGCCTGGTGACCAGAATGAGGCAGAGGATTGCCCCCCCCATCCTCTGTCCTGATCAGACCCCACCTGGAATGCTATGTTCAGTTCTGGATATGACATTTCAGGACAGATATTGATAGAATGGTATCCAAAGAATGACAACCAAGATGGCGGACATGCCATAAGACAATTGGCCAAGGGGCACAAAAAAGGTCAAGTTCTTTCTCTGTGAGAGAGTCATTTGAAGCAGTTTTACTAAGATGGTTTAGAGTTCATTAGAGTTCGTTCATCTTCATAGGACAGGCATTCTAAAGCTCAGAATGAGCTAAAGCTGGTAGAGGAAAATCAAATCAACAACAATAAAAGGTATTTCTTAAGCTTAGCGGTGAGGGGAACGACAAAGATCTAAGAAGGGACAGGACTGTTGTTTGGGGTGGGTAGGATAATGGTTGTGAGCACAGAAAGAAGACAGAAATTCTCAGCTCTAAGTTTGCTTTTGTATTCTCAGCCAAGAAGGTAGGACAACAACACTCTTCAGGTAGGACAACAATGAATAACAGAAGTCATGGAAATGTTGTAAGAAAGCTTCGAAGCTTTTGATCACTTCCAGTCATCTGCTCCAAATGAGAAATACTATATCCTCAGATACTGGAAAAAGCCAGTAAAAAGGATGGCAAAGCCACTGGCAATCATCTGGGAAAGGGAAAGG
Organism: Monodelphis domestica; assembly: GCF_027887165.1. Lineage (NCBI taxonomy): Eukaryota > Metazoa > Chordata > Mammalia > Didelphimorphia > Didelphidae > Monodelphis > Monodelphis domestica. The sequence continues at coordinate 310,687,169 of NC_077231.1, forward strand.
AGCCTGAGAGAAACTGGCCAATGTAGTCTCCCATTCCCAAAACCCAAAGGGAAGGAAGATTCCCAGCCAAAGACCGCTGAACAGGATTCTAACTCTTGGCAAAATTTTCAATGCATCATAGAAGGTGTTGCTGATAGGCAAAGATGAAGCTTTCATGGAGATCTTCCGGAATGGATTTCCCATAATGCTATAGAAGGGACTTGCTTAGTGGAGACCGGGAGACTGGCCAACCTGTAGCTGATGGTTATATGGACTAATGTCCCAGGACAGAGCGTATCCCCTGCACGGGAGAGGAGCAATATTGTGCTTGGGACCTCCACCTCCTCCCTCCAGGCTTTCTCACCATAACCACTGACAGCTGGGCACCTGGCCCGAATGCCCCGTCTCATAAAGGGAGGGAAACTTGGACTTCTAGACTCCATGGCATCCTGTGCCAAGAATAACTCGGGCCGATGCTATTTGACTCCTAGAAACTTGTAACTAACACCGCCCTTGAGTGGCCAGCCACATTGGCTTTCGGCGTGGGCAGCTCTCTGAAGGAACGGTGGTGTTGGAGGTGCAGAGCCTGTGGTTTTCCTCGGGGCCATTTGTGAGGCAGGCCGGATGGACTGTATCCTGGACTTGGTTTCATAATTGGGCTTATCTACCGCCACCTTTCAGAGGCAGAGACAGATGGAGCCAGGCTGCCCTTCCCCTTCAGCCAGTGTGGGAACCATCACGTTCCCAGAGGGGTTAGTGAGACAGCAAAACTCCGGTGACCACAGGGAGGGAGTGACTGTGACCACAGGCAGACCAGGCTGGGAGCCTGGGGAGGGCAGACAGGAGAGAGATGTTTACCCAGATTCTAAGATCTGTGAACAGCATTTGATCAGAGACCTCATCACCTCCTTCCATCTGGGCTCTGGAGATCTTGTTATTTTGGGTGGCCCAGGAGAGGACCCAAGGGGGCAAAGCATGTGAGGACAATCACTCCTGCTCTGTCATTTGACCTCTGGGCATCACTTGTAAAACCAGGCTGTGGTTCTCTGCCATTGAAAGAGCAGCCCAGGACCAAGGACCAACCAGTGAGGAACAGAGGCTCTATTGCTGACCCACCTGTGCAACCTTGACAGCTGCTCCATCCTGATAGAACTCAGGAAAATAATCATAATAACAACAATAGTTAGCATTTCTGCAGCTCCTTCTGGGTGCTAGGCACTGGGCTAAGCACTTTACTCCCACTTGACCCTCTACAACAATCCTGGGAGTCAGGTGCTGGCATCATCCCCCCCTTATAGTTGAGGAAATTGAGGCAACAAGGTCCAGTGACTTGACCAGGGTCACCCAGCTAGTGTCTGAGGTCAGATTGGTCTGAGGTCAAGTCTTCCTGACTCTAATCCTGGCATTCTATTCCCTGAGACACGTAGCATTTCCGTGAAATGAGAGAGTTGGCAAGGCAAATGCTGAGGGCCCTTTCAGCTTTTACACTATGATCACATTCACGTAGTGGCAACTAGTTATTAAAGTAGATGGTGTCTTAATCCTGGAGTCAAAAAAAACCTAAGTTCAATTCCAGTCTTAGACACTTCCTAGTTGGGTGACCCTGGGCAAGTCACTTAGCCATTCTCTCTCTCTTCCCCCCCCTTCCTCTCTCACTCTCTTCTTCTCTCCCTCTCTTTCTTCCTTTCTCTCCCCCCTCTCTCCCCATCTTTCTCTGTCTCTCTCCCTCTCTCCCTCTCTCTCTTCCTCTCTCACTCTCTCTTCTTTTCTCCCTCTCTTCCTTTCTCTCCCCTTCCCCATATCTCTGTGTGGCTCTCTCCCTCTCTTCCTCTCTTTCTTCCTTTCTATCCCCCCTCTCTCCATCTCTCTCTCTCTCTTCCTCTCTCCCTCTTTCTTCCTTTCTGTCTCTCTATTCCTTTCTCTGTCCCCTTCTCCCTCCCTCCCCCCTCTCTCTCTATATATATGTGTGTGTGTATATATATATATATATATATATATATATATATCTTTCTCTCTCTCTCCAAATGTACATGTGTGTGTATGTTTGTAGAATGTAGGCTCCTTGAGGGAAGAGATACAGACACACACATATTACACCTACAAATATCTCTCTGAATCTCTCTACCTGTTTATATATCCTCCCTCAAGGAGCCCACGTTCTGTTTGGGAAAGACAAGGCTAATGTATACAGCATTATGTTGAAAAGTAAAAAGCAGGAAATAACCAAGTTCTGCATGACTTGTTCTAGATCCACAGATGACCAAAAGGCTCCGTGTAAGGCACCCAAAGGTCATACCTAACTTCGGATCTCTGATCCCCTGAAAACCAGCACACAAGGAAACAGCCTTGGCCTCTCTGTCTCCCTTAAGCCTTCTACTTGGACTCCTCAGGAGGGGCCAAGGAAATGTGACCTACTTTGTCCACTTCTGGGTAATGTGTGACATAAGTTGTGATATATGAAAAGGGATTTGTGAATCTTCAATTTCTCTACAAATGCTACTTATTGTTATGCTCACCTCTTGCCAAGCTGAATAACAAGGACTTGTTCTGTCCATAACTATAAAACTCATGAATACACCCTGAAAAAGAGGTCTAGGATTCTTAGAGCTAGAGCTAGGAAGACCCTGAGAAGCCATCTAGTTCTCTCTGCTTATTTAATCATGAGGAAACCGAGGCTCGGACTGGATTGGGCCCAGATTGGTCCGGGACCTGCCCAAGGCCAAACAAGAAAGGGAGCAGGGTCAAGATCCAAAATCCATCATTCGTTTGAACAGTAGGAACCATCATCCTACCCAATTCTCCATCTTGGGTAGGCTTCTTACCGTGTATTCCAGTGGGAAATCCCATTTTAAGAAGAGATTCTTGACTGTAGACAGGAGGAAAATAGCCTAATAACAATGCAAGGAAGCCATTTTTGCCCTTCAGACTCCCTCTGCACTTTCTATTTGAGGAAATAGAAGGATTGGTGATGAATTGAAGGCAATTAACTCTAGCTCAATGCAGATCAGCACGAGGGAGACCTAGTTGGAAGTCCTTACATGGAGGGCAGCATGGAGACGTTCAGTGGCCGGAGGAGAGACGTCTCTTATGTCTGGAGACTCTCGGAAGAAGGCATATTGGCTTTTGGTTGCTCAACCTCATGGGATTGGTGTCCCCGACCCTGATGACACAACACAGTGAGTCTCGTTGTCTGTTTTCAAATCTCCTCTAGGACAAAGGCAGGGGAAAGGGGGATGGCAATCAGCATCGCGCTAAGTTTGAGCTCTGGACAGACTTGGCTGTGGTTTAGCAGAGGACGACCCTCCAAGCCTCTTGCCAGGACCTCGTATGTCCATGTTCCATCTTTAACTCCAGCCCAGGCTATGTGTTGGCCCCAGACAAGGCAGCCCAAGGTAGGTGAGCTGCACACAGTACAGCCAATCCCATTGCAAGGGGAGAGGCTGGGACTGCAGATGCACAGACCACGGGGCTCGAGTCGGTCACGGTCTGATGGCCAATGGACGCCATTCACTAGGTATGCACTGGTCAGGATGATCTGGGTGATCACCCTTTGTGGCTGCTGCTATATTTCACTTAGACGAAGTCAGTGGGCTCATCCCAAAGCCCATCCCTCCTCTGCAGCATATGACCTGCCCAAGTGGACCCCAGAGCACAGGGCCATTCTGGAGAGACATCCCACAATTCACAGGACACTCGGTGCAGATACAAATGGACTAATTCCGCTAATAGAGTATTTGATTTAATGGGACATTAAAGGGGAAGGGCAGGAGCTGGACAAATGGCTCAGCTTAGTGGCTGATGGGTTGCTACAGGGATCACAAGCAAAGAGAGTCGAATCCCCTTTGTCTTCAGAAGAACAAGTGGGAGATGCAGCAGTAGATGCGGGTCATTTGCCACAAAGAAAAGGAGGAGGAGGACTTTGGCTCGAAGCAGAGATTGCCGGGCTGATCTTACTCTTGCACAGAGAAGTTCAATAAAGGCTTCATTTTAAAAGGCTTTGACCCAGAGAATGCTCATGTTTCTTTGCCTTCTTGACAAGGTGGAAGACAGTGGAAATGAGGGCCATGTTCTTTTGTGTGTAAAAACAGCCTCCTATGATTTACAGGATTGCCCAGGATCATAGATTTAGAACCTAGAGGCACATTTTGCCCAGTTCTAATTTTACAGATGAGGAAACTGATCCACAAAGAAGTGAATCGACTCACCCAATTAGTAAGTGTCAGGGTCAGGATTTGAATTTGGGACCTAAGTTCAGATCTTGGTTCTGCTAGGTGGCCTCAGTAAAATGAGGGTAAGCTGGCTACCTCTATATTTATCTTGTTTCATCTTATAATACAAAGCTCTATGAATCAGTAAGCAAGAAGACCTTGGTTCAAAACCAGCCTCTGCTGCTTACTATTGCTAGATGCTAAACAAATGATTTCCCCTCAACTTGTTCATTTGTACAATATAGAGGAGGAGATGAATTGAACTCAAAAGTGTAAAGAGGGTGAAGTGATCAATCAATCAAGTAAATAAGCATTTACTATGTGGCAAGAACTGGGGTAAACACTGGGGACCCAAAGAAAAGGCAAAAACAATGGCTGACCTCAAGGATTCTCATGGGGAGAGATGATGATATTTGCCTCCATTGTTCATCCAAGTTATACAGAGTATGGCGGGAGGTGATTTCAGAGGAGAGGGTCTAGCAGTGGGAGACGACCAAGAGAGGCCTTCTCCCTAAGGGAGGACATGAGCTGAGTCCTGGAGGACACCAGGGAGTCTAAGAGGTGGAGGAAAATTAGAAGAGCATCAGCCCAGCCCAGCCTCCTCTTTTCCTCCATGACTCTTGTTCATGCTCTTCCACAGGCCCTCCAAGAAGGACCTCCCAACATGCTGGAAGCCTTCCTCTTGTTCTTTCTACATCTTGGAATGGGCCACAGCAATACTTTACCCATTCAGCTGGTATTCCTTATCACATGGCTGACTCGACTCCTTTTCTGATCATATTGTCCAATGACACCTCTACAAGGACTTTTCCCTAGGACCCAGAGGGTTGCTAATATCCAGGGATGCCCATAGCCCTCCATCATTATTTTGTTCATACTACCATCAGAAGAACAGGGTTCAAATCCTGCCTCTGAAGCTTGAGATGTGTGCAACACTGGGTGAGTCACTCAGCACTCTCTAGTATTCAGTTTTGGAAGAGTCATTTGTTGTTCTCATTGAGTCATTTCAATCATTCCCAACTCTCCATGGTCCTATTTGGGGTTTTCTTGGCAAAAATACTGTAGGAGTTTGTCATTTCTTTCTCTAGCTCATTTTACAGATGGGAAAACTGCGGCCAACAGAGTTAAGTGACTTGTCCAGGATCACACAGGTAGTTAAATCTTCTACAAAATGAGGGGCTTGGAATAGATGCTTCTGACCATCCTATGGCCCTTTAAATTGATTATCTCTTGCCCTTGTTCTTCATCTCCTAATGTGAGAGCTAGAGAGAAAAGAGTACTGGTGCGTGAATGGGGGTTCACCCTTCCTGGGCCTCCGTTTTTTCATCTATAAAAGTATGTGTTGGACTAGATGCACACTCAGGTCCCTTCCAAGTCTCTCATCACAGAGACACTGATGCCAAGGAACTCGGGACCGAGGAGCATCGTGACCCCATCCCAATGTCAAACGAGAAACAAAACACAAGGCTGCTCAATCCCCCTCAAAGAAGTTGGCCAACGTTTCCTCCCCGTGTCCCTAGATAAAGGGAAGGGAAAAACCAGCCAAAGTATCATGAAATTTCCTTAGCAGAATCTAGCAATATAATAGCTGGCGATCTTGTGCATGTGAAAAATCACAGATGCGTGGTCTGCCTTCCAGCGTCAGTCAGGAGCTAGGAGACAAACAAGCTTTGAAAATAAATCTGACTCTCTCCCCGTCTGGATCCCCGACAAGTGTTCGTCCATCTGCCTCCAGTGTTCACACTGAGGATTCGTTGATTTGATATTCCCCTCACATAATTGATGGCAGTGGGGGCTGTTTTAGGGTGCCTGCCTGTCTGCTTGCTTTACTGCTCTCAATATCTTTATTCCAGAATTCCCCCATCGTGGCTGCCTTGGTATTTTAGTGTGATCCAGCCTGGGAAGCCAAAGGTCCTTCTGGAGCTTTCTGGCCCCGTGGCCCTTTAGAGATGGAATGGAAGGGATGGTGGGAGCTGTTCACAGCAGGACCTCCAGAGCTGGAGATCGGCATCTTTGCCCCTCGACCAAGAAGCATGAACTGGAGCCTCCCATCAATTTTCAAGACACATTTGATTGCAGAAAGGGAGCTTAGGATATCACAAAGCCTAGGATAGCATCTACTCGAGGCCACTGGGGGAAAGGGGCAAATGGACCCTCGTGGGAGGTGATTGCCATGAAGGAAGGAGGCAGCACTGTCATCTGTCTAGCCCAAGTGCTGCTGCTCAAGTAATAAACTCAGTTATGTCCCCTCTGTGGAAGCACTGCTGGGCAGCATTGCACCCTCTGAATTTCTCCACTCTGGGGCAAAAGCCTGGGCTCCCTGTCCTGGTTACAGCTCTAGTCCTACCTACAGAAGACCATAGACTAAATACTTTTGGCTCTTCCAAGATTTCTCAGAAATAGCTGCATTGGTGACCAATCATCCCCCCTTAGTTGCTGATGCTTCTTCTGTAGTATCCACTCCAGGAATAGGCCAGAAGGCTAGCAGGAAGGTTCTGGCCACTTTCTGTCAATGTTCTCATTCCTGTTGGTTTTCATTTCCTCACCGCCTTGATGGGCAGAGGAAATAGCATACGCCTTTTCCCCCTTGGGCTTCCTCGGGACAGTGATCCCCAGGGTTCTCTCCTGTGAGATTCTAGCCTGGGGAGCAATATTCCTCCTTCCAGGTTCCAAAGCCCCAGCAGCCCCTACCAGGCTATAGTCACGCCATTCGAATAGCCCCACTTCTACATTAAATAAAATCAGAACAGCTGCCAGAGTGGCCAATTCATTTTGTCTTAGTCACCATAACAGCCAACACACAGCCATCACAGCTGAAAGGCTCTCTAGAAACAGCTGAGAAGAGGGAGAAGTGAGTCAGGGGCCAGGGGCAGAATGGCACTGGGCACTGGTGGGATCAGAGTTGGGGAGTCACCAAGACTTCTCTGGGTATTAAGGAGGGGCAAGAAACATACTAATAGCAACAAGTAGTCTGGCATATAGAAATAGAGTTGGGCTCATAGAATGAAATACCTCAGTTCCTGTCCTGCCTCTGACCCACATGGCTGTGCAACCCCAGGCAAGTCATTCACCAGCCACTCAGTGGCTTAGAACACTCTCTTAGGGTCCTATATCAATGGGTCTGGTTTAAGGAGAGAGACCCACAGAGAGAGAAGAGAGGGAGAGATAGAGAGAAAGAGACAGAGGAAGAAAGATAGAAGGAGAGAGACAGGAGAGGAGAAAGAGGGAGAGGGAGAAATATACAGGAAGAAGAGAGAGAGGGAGAGGGAGAGACAGAAGAGAGGAGAGACAGGAGAGGAGAAAGAGGGAAAAGGAGAAAGATACAGAAAGAATAGAGAGGGAAAGAGAGACAGAAGAGGAGAGAAGAGAGGAGAGACAGGAGAGGAGAAAGGGAGAGGGAGAAAGATACAGAAAGAAGAGAGAGAGGGGGAAAGAGAGAAAGAAGAGGAGAGAAGAGAGGGGAGACAGGATAGAGAAGGAAGGAGAGATAAAGGGGGAGAGTCAAAAGGGATAGAAAGCATAACATCATAGATTTGAAGTTGAAAGGGAGCTTCCTATTCATGTAGTCCAATCCTCTCATTTTACAGATGAAGAAACTAGAGAAATTAAGTAGTTTGCCCAAAACCACACAGGTAGTAAGCAGAATTAGAGAATATTTCTACTTTTAAATTCAGAAAAAATAAGAAAATGAAGAAATCTTATCTAGTCTCTAAGATAATGACACCAAGATTCAAAGACTATTCAGTCTAGGCTTGACTATCCGGTGGGTCCTAGAGGTAGAAAAGTAGGACAGAACCCAACTCTCTCAGGCCCCAAACCTAACCTGGTGACACCTCCCTATGAAACGCCCTGGTTTTTTTTTTAGTTTTCTGGTCATTTCTCCCACCAGCTGGCCCTTGGGATCTAGCGAATCCAGTCTTCTTGCCTCTCTGATAGGTGCAGGCTCCAACTTCTACTGAAGGCGAGAGAAAAGATTTATTTGGAGTTAAATCAGCAACTACTTGGTTGGAGGAAGATTTCTTGTCTCTGTGCTTTGAGAAAACTATTTCATGTTCCTCTGGGAGCAATTGGGTTTATTGCCCTGAGTTCACTATGCCCACTTGGTGCGTCAGTCACAGAACTTGATAAATTCGCCAAGATAGAGAGGCTTTTAAATTAGGTGGAACTCAATTCCTGATAGAGAAATCCCAAATCTCTCTGCACCTGTTCCCCAGTCCTGGTTAGCTTTGATCTTCCCCAGAGTCCTTAGTTCTCAGAGTTAGCCAAGTGATGAATTAAGCAATGCATTGGCATTGATTTCCTGAAAAGAGAACTGAATGATATGGGACAGGGAAAACAGCACACATTGGGAGCTAGAAGGTGGGCTCTTGAACCCCAGGTGTGACAGATTCTGTTGTAGCTCTATGACTGTCAAGTCAACTAACATGAGCCTTCATTTGCTTCATCCATAAAATGGGTACAAGATCTTTTGATTGCTTATTTCACAGGGTTGTTGGGAGGAAGTTTCAGAGGCTCCCTATTGCTCCTAGGTCAAATGCCAACTCTCTGGTCTAGCATCCAAAGACCTTTAGAACCTGCAAGCAGTCTCTCTTTCCAAGAGTATTGTGATGGTTGTCTATTACTCCCTCTGTGTTCCAGCCCAAGAGGCTTCCTTGTTGTTCCTTGTACCCAGCATTCCATCTCCATTCTCTGGAGCTGTTCTCCATGACTGGGAGGTCCTCCCTCTTCCCTCACATCTGCCTCTTAAAATCCCTATCTTAGGGGCAGTCAAGTGATTCAATGGGTTGAGAGCCAGACCTGGAAAAAGGAGGTCCTGGGTTCAAATGTGGCCTCAGAACTTCCTAGCTACATCACCTTGAGCAAGTCACTTAACCTCCACTACCTAGCCTTTTCTGTTCTTCTGCCTTAGAATTGATATTCTGAATCTCGCAAGCTAGGAGTTCACAATAAGCTGATGCCTGAATGTTCTATTCTTTAAATTGGATCTTTTTTGTCTTCTATCCTTTTGCCTCCCCGTTTTTAACAAACCCATCACATTCTAGTACAGGTATACTTTATTTATATTTATGCAAAATTGTCTCTCCAGCAGATTTCTGAAAACTGAATACTATTTTCTCATTGACTTTCATTATAAAAGTATTTCTATAAATTTATTTAAATAAATACATAAAATAATATCTAGTATATAGAAAACATGTAAAATAAATGTGAATATCAAATATAAAATAAATATATAATAAAGAAAATTATATTAAAGTATTTCTATGAATTATATTTTAAAGCATATATAAAAAGGTTTACATATACATATATAAATTATAAAAGTGGAAATCATCTTGCAAAACATACACACAGTAAAGAAATCCTTGCTCTCCTGCCTCTGTTACTGAGCACTGATAGACCTACCCATGAGTGGATCAATTTCCTTCTCTGGGTCTTGAGTTCCTGATTTATAAAATCAGGAGTTAGACCAGCTGGTATATATGTTTCCTTACAGATTATGATGCTGGCTATGATCCTAGGGTTAGGGACTGACTCTGTAACTTGTCATTAAGGAAATTCTTTCTATCAAAGTGGGTTCTTCAGCTTACAGACTTAGGGAGCTACCTAGAGGCTGGACAGATAAAGTGACTTGTGCATGGTCTATATGTGCCTAAGGCAGAAACCGAACTGGGATCTTCCTGACTCTGAGGTTGGTTCACTATCCACTATACCATACTACTTCTAAACCCTAAGGACACTGGGACGAATCAGTAATTTAACAAAAATAAATAAACTTAGAATTCTTTGGAAATAGCACCATTTAAGAACCAACTATTAATTAATATTGCTACAATTTCAGTTTATACACAATAATCTCATCTGGTTAGAGCCCACTGCCAATGGGGCCAACCAAGGTCTGTGTTCATTCCAGCTACAGATCATTTGTTAGCTCTGCTCAATTCCATGATCAAGTGCTGTACTCCGAACCTGTACGAAGGGAATGTGTTGCTATACTACATTCATTCCATTATCCTGCCTCCCCCATACCTGAAATTCTGCCCTTCAACCTCTTGGAAAATCTAGTTTGTTCCCCAGAAGACTCAGCTCAGGTGTTATATCCTACAAGAGGTCTTCTCTGATTTCCCCAATTGTTATTTCCTAATCCCATCCACCAAAATTGTTTTTAATTCAATTTAATCAAAATACTTATTCTGTATTGTTCTATATAAATGTTTTCTGCTTATTCTGTTCATTCTGCATGAATCTTGTATTCCTGAATCTGTACAATTGTTGTATCAATAGAATAGAAACCCCCTGAGGGCAGGTGCTATTGTCATGCTTGACTTTAGATTCTGAGCATCCAGAAAAGGATCAGGTTCCTAGTAGGTGCCAAACCCAAGCTGGTTCAATTCAATGGCCCAAAGGATTCGGTATAAATTCAACAAAGAGTGGCCACACAGGCTCTCCTCCTCCATGGCATTCCTTCTGCCATCTCTCAGGTCTGGAACGCATTAGCTGCCCCCCCCCCCAAGGTTCCCCAGATGACTGCATTTGGGGAGGGGGGAGATGAAGGCTCTCATCTGAGCCTGTGGTGGGAAAACATATTTGAATAGAAGCACATCTTTTATTATCAAGCCAGTGCGTTGGGGTTTTATTCCCCGTTGACTTGGATACCAGTGCTGAGCGGAGACCTTGGGGCTGCCTGATTCACGCCTGTTTCGTTTTTCTATTCAATCCATTTTCAGTGCAAAGGAGACATAAGCAGCGAAACCAATATCATTTTATTGGATCCAATGCACTGCCAGTAAAACAAATATATGTACACTCAGACCAATACACTTTTATTAAAACAAATAGAATTTAATTCAAACCAGCACCCAATACATGCTTTGAAGGTTTTTTCAGAGCAATGAAATTAAAGTCTACCAATACTTCTGCTCAATACATTTTCCCAATCAGATCCATTTGGCCAAAGTGAAATATATTTATCATAGGTAACACATTTTTATTAAAAACAAATTTACTGAAACTGTTTCCCTTTAAACCAATAGATAGTCATTCCAGCCAGTTGCAGAATTAGATCATAGAAACTGATGTATTTCTACTAGAGCCAAAAGCATTTCCATTTAGACCCACTTTAAAACAAGCTAATGAATAATGGAGCTGGAGCAACCAAAGTCATGTCCGCCATGAAACATCCTTGCAAAAAACCCATCTTTTCTGGACAAACCACAAAGACACACATTCTCCAAGTAAAATGTCCTTTGGCAAAACTGGATTTCATGCCATGACTGTGGCGAGAGAGATGGTCTGGCAGATGTTTAACAACTGACTCCCAGAGAGAAAGTTATACAAAGGACACATCTGTTTTTTAATCTACATCATTAACATCTTCTCCATCACTTTCTTAAACCTAAACAATTGACAAACGATCAACTGAGCCCTATCTTGCTTACTGAAAATTTAACAATCAGCTCTCCCCACCTGACTTGATAAGGTAGTAATGAAGCCATTCAAGATACAATGCCCCCTGTATATGGACCCAGAGGAGAGACAGTAGGGACAGAGGTATCCATGTAAGAAGCTCAAGTTTACCTGGGGGCCTTTACAGGAAAGTTCCTATGGCCAAAAATTTAATGTGGATCCAGAGAAAGAACTGTGGGAGCAGAAACACAGAAGAAAAACAACTGCTTGATCACATGGGTCGATGGGGATATGATTAGGGATGTAAACTCTAAACGATAACCCTGGTGTAAATATCAATAATATAGAAATAGGTCTTGATCGATGATACATGTAAAACCCAGAGGAATTGCTCATTGACTATGGGAGGGGTAGGCGGAGGGGAGGGAAAGAACATGAGTCATGTAACCATGGAAAAATATTCTAAATTAATTAATTAAATAAATAAACTTAATTTTCTTTTCATGTGGATGGTTAACCTGGTATTGAAATTAGTGAGACAGAGTCCCTTTTTTAAAAAAAAGAGGGTAGAGGCAGCTATGTGGTTCAGTGGATAGAACACCAGACTTGGGGATAGGAGGGCCTGGGTTCAAATTTGAACCAAGACACTTCCTAGCAGTGTGCCTCTGGACAAGTCGCTTAACCCCAGTTGCCTAGCTCCCACTGCTCTTCTGCCTTGAAACTGAAATTCAGTATTGATTCTAAGACAGAAAGTAAAGGGTTTTTGTTGTTTTTTTTAAAGGTTAAGCATTCATCTTTTAGCACTCGGACTCTAGCCTGGAGGGAATGGAGCTAAAACTAATCATTTTTTGTCCTTGAGAGAAAGGAGGGAAAGGAGGGAAGAAGCTGCAAGAGAGAAAAAACTGGACAGGAAACTAAAAAGCTTGGCTGAACCCATCATGAGGTTCCATGCTACTGCCAGCCTAGCTAGCTCTTTAAAGCAGCTGAGGTGGACCAGGGGCTGAGGATGCAGCCACCAGAAGGACAAAAAATGCCCCAAGATGGTGCCTTTTGGGACCCAGGAGCAAAGTTCTGGGGGCTCCATGAGTGACAGCTTGGGGGCAGAATATTGGCAATCGCTCTCTAGTGCTAATGCCGGTGATGGACCCTCCCGGCTCTGTCCACGGCTGAGTTCAGCAGAGTCCAGTTGGCCAGAGGGAAGTCCATGAAGGGGGTAGGCTTAGCCGTGCTTAGCTATGTGGCCCAAGATTAAGGGCCAAAGGTGGCTACTTTGGGATGACCAATAACAATAAGGCTGGAGGCCAGCCGGGTAGTCTCAGGCCTTGGGGAAGAGACAAGAAATATGGAGAGGGGAGCATCCCTTTGGCTTTCCAAGGAGACTTTCCTCTCCGAACACAGTTGGGGCAAATGACCTCCTTTAAGTCAGAGGTAACTCCATTGTGTAGTTGCCATTAGCCCTGAGAGAACTCATGCTTGAATGCAAAAACCGGAATCAACTCTATGGATCTGGGATCAAGGAAGAGCCAGGGAGAGCTCTGGTCCAGGCCTTGAGAAGCTACAAAGCAGACCTTGGAGGTCCTGAGGCCTGACCAATGGCCAACCTCCACACTTTGGAATGCTGACAAGTAGAATTGAACCAAACTCCTCAGAAATATGGAGGCAATCACCTCTGTATTCTGACCTTGTCTGGAGCACCATCTGGGTTCTGGGTACCACCATTTGGGAAGGGCATTGAGGACCTAGAGAACATGTAGAGAAGGGCAGCCAGAATGGTGAAGCATGGCACCTGGCCTATGTTGTTGCTGTTCAGTCATTTCAAAGGGGTCTGACTCTTGGTGACGCCATATGGATTTTCTGGCAAAGGTACTGGAGTAGTTTACCATTTCCTTCTCCAGCTCACTTTACATATGGGGAAACTGAGGCAAACAAGGTTAAGTGACTCAACCAGGTTCTCACAGTTAGTAAGGGTCTGAGGTTGGATTTGAACTCAGAAAGAGCTGTCTTCCTGACTCCAGAACGGGTCCTCTATCCACCAATTAATTAATTAATAATTGTTGAATCAAATCATTGCATATCAATATATTTTCCCAGCTAGAATGGCAATGAACCACCCAATTCAATGTTCGCCTCTACTTAAATTACTCAGCGCTTGGGAGTATCTACACCCTCTGCTCCTTTTAGCTGATCTTTGTTCTTCTCTCATCCCAAATTGCCCACTTTGACATTGTGGTCCTTCTTTAAGCCATCTCAAATGCTCTGGGAAGCAGGTAAGACATAAGGAGGCATAACTTCTAGCTTTCTACATCTACAGAGCATTTTCCTGCCAGCCTTCCTGGTAGGTGGGGAAAGAGAGAAAGGAAGGGGGAGAGAGAACCAGAGAGAAGGGGAAACAGATGGAGGAAGGAAGGCAGAGAGAGGAGGCAGGGAATGATTTTAATTAATTCTGACATTTATCAAGCTACCAGGGAAGCGAGGCTAGAGACAATTGCTTCTCATTGTGTTGGCTTCAATGAAAATGGCAGAAATAAATGGAACTGTCATAAAGTTGTTGCCTGGCCCGTCTTTATTACCCCATAAAGAGTTAAGAAATAAAATGTGAAAAGAAGGGAGCAAGGGGATGGCGTTCAGTGCTTGTTTATTAATTAGTCAGTCAACTAGTCATTGTTAAGTTCCTGCTGTGTGCCAGGCACTGGGCTAAGCCCCAGAGATACAAAACAATGGCAAAAGACAGTTCCTGCTCTCAAGGAGCGAACAGTCTGTGGGGAAATAAGATATCGGCAAGATAAACTGGGAGGAATCTTAGGGGGAAGGCACGAAGGTGCAGATGGACTGGGAAAAGCTTCTTGCAGTAGCTAAGGCGTTCACGGAGACTTCGAAGAAGCCTGGACAATTTCCCCAGGCTCGAGATGGGCAAAAGAGCAGACGGCTTCTGGGTCCGATTATTTATCTCTTGGCCCTTTTTCACTCCTTCCCTGCCCAGGCTGATACCAACAGTGGCCAAAGTCCCTACCCATCCCAATCCACTCATTCTTTCTCTATACCCTCCTAACGCTTCTTCCTGAGCCTCGTTTCCTTTGCCCCTGGATGCTGTGACTCACACACTCATAGCAAGTGTCCTGCCTGTGAAATGTCCTCCTTTGAGTTGGGGGATGGCTGCTGCTATTGGTGGGCACTTGACTTGGAGTTAGGAAGATTTGGGCTCAAATCCTGCCATGGACATTCACTGGGTGACCCTGGTCAAGTCATGTGCTTATCTGTCAAATGAACTTGATGGCCCCTTAAGGTCTCTTCTAGCTCTAAATCTATGATATAACCCAATTTTTAAGTGAAAATGCTGGAGTAGATTGGGGAGATACAAGGAAGGCCCCCACCTTGTTGATTAGACTCCTGCTAGACCCCTTCCTTGGTGCTCATGGGTGATCCTAGATGAGAGTCTTACAGAATAGAAGGACTGTGCTCAGCATCAGTGAGGGAACATCCACAATCTTCTCCCCACCCCCTTTCTCATCATCTACAAGATTGGCAAGATCTTCTTCCTTATATATAGGATTCTGCTCAAAAGCCTTCAAGGGCTCCCCATTACTTCTTAAGTAAAATGGCACTCCACTACCCTTCCTCCATGAAGTCTCCTTTGACTCCTGACCCCTCACTGCTGTCCCAGAGAAAAGGATTCTCCCCGTCCCCAAATTCCCCAGGAGCATTTCTCTGGTTCTCACTCTCCCTAACACACGTCACCTTTCAGATACAGTGTAGAATAGCCACTAGACTTTAAACACTACAATATCCCATTTTTGTCCATCTCCTGTGCAGAGCACAGGGCTTGGCACACAGTAAGCCCTCAAGAAATTGTCTCATTTGATCTTTACAATGGAACTTACTAAATATCAGTAATAAGTAATTTTACTAATTAGTAGCATTAGTTCACAATAAATATTGTACTCATTTTACAGATGTTACCACTGAGTCACAGGGAATTTAAAAATATTTGCTTGATGTTATGGAGCTGGCAAGGAGAAGAGTTGCAACTGGAATTGGGTTTTCCATCTTCAAGTCCAAATATTCTCATCCCAAACTTGGTTTGGGGTCAAGTCCCAACTTGGACACTTATCAATACCACTATCAATTAGAGGAAGAATATTTAGATTATCAATGGCGCCAGGCTGTTGGGAGGAAAGCACTCTAGGAGGACCCTAAAAGTGCTCTTTCCAACTGAGCTTCTGTTACTGGGGCTGTTGTTACCATCTCAAGGCAGCACAATGAAACGAGACTTTTCCATGGTCCAAGGAACCTGGGCAATGTGCTTTGCTCACCAGTCATCCAAGGAAAGACGTGAGGCTTCTCTTCCCTCTGTTTTTCCTGGGAATCTCACTTTTCTATCAGAGAGTTCCTCCATCACCCTTAGCCATAGACAGGAGGTTTAAACTTATAGGCTTTATTTTTTAAAGCTTCTTTGAGAGTCAAAACCACTCCCAGTTTGGGCTTTATTAAGACAAATATAGGCTAACAGCTTCCTTGGCCCTTAAGTGTGATGGAAATTCTAGGCCCACTGAAGGTTTCCATGGCAGAGCCTAGGCTTCACAGAGTGGGAACTTCTCTGCCACCTTATTTATGTGGCATTTTTATTCCTAATTATGGTTCATCACTGCTGTTAACGCTTAGCAATAGAAGAGCAAATGGCCTTGTACCACCATCTAACATCAGCCTTTAACAGGCTAATAAAACCAAGGGCTTGCCTGCCTGCCTGCCTTCCTCCCTTCTTTTCTTCCTTCTTTCCTTCCTTCCTTCCTCCCTTCCTCCCTTCTTTCCTCCCTTCCTTCCTTCTTTTCTTCTTTCCTGCCTTTGCTCCTTCCTTCTTTCTTTCTTTCCTGCCTTCCTTCCTTCCTCCTCTCTTTTCTTCCTTCCTTTCTTCCTCTCTTTTTTCCTTCCTTTCTTCCCTTCTCCCTTTTCTCCTTCCTTCCCTCCTCTCTTCCTGCTTCTCCTTCTTCCCCTCCTTCCTTCTTTCTTCTTGTTTTTCCTTCATCTTTCCTCCCTTTCTCCCTTCTTTCTTCTATTTCTTTCCTTCATCCTTTCCTTCCTTTCTTACTTAAGGAAAAAGTCTAATTTTCAGAGCTCTGTCTATATATGAGTCATTCACATATTGGAGCTTATGACCCAGAGTACTTGAAGAAGGCCAAGGGATGTCAGAGGGGCCTCCTATGTCTCTTGCTCCCATCTGAGCATCACCTTTAAATCATCCTTTATTTAAGCCCAAACAGCCCTGGACCCAGGACATAATTAACACATGCCAGGCTTAATCAGAACAAGTGTAATTTATTATTGGGATACTAATGGAATCAACTAAATGTTACTTACCATTGTGAATAATGGAAGGCCTCTGGTTGGGCTCCATTGAATTGTTATTCTTGGATGCTAAGAAGACTGCTGCCTGCCCGGGTGTGTACGCAAACAAAGATGACGAATGGCTGGACCAGAATGAGTTTTCCATAACCCGATTAAGGCATAAACACTGGCTTGGAGGAGAACCGCACACAGCTTAATGATTCCGTGGCTTGGCCTAATGTGCCTAATGTTCACTCTTAAAGAAATCAAGAAAATGTGGAGAAGTGATGGATACTGGGTGGTGTCAGTGGTGGGCCACAACCTTTCCTGACAGTGAGAGAGCGGAGATAAGGAGGGACATAAACCCAGAGCCAGAACTGGACACAGCCACATCTGGGGCAAATTCAATGGAAGAATGGTACCCCATGGACAGTCGGATGGGGAGGAAGAGTCAGCAGTAGCTCAGAGGACAAAATGGCAGAAAGGAAGCAGGAAGCTGTTCCTTCCCTGAAAAGAAAGCCTGCTGTCTGCCCCATGTTGGTGCCCAGGGCAAAGTCCAGTCACCTCATGCTAGTTACAGTTCTCCTACAATTATGCAGAAGCCTATTTTTCAGACTCAATTAGGTCTGGTTGGTTTTTTTTTTTTCAAAATAGGTCCATTTTATTCCATCATTCAGGTGTAAGGCTACTTCCAAGACAAGGGAACAATCTTCCTAGTTTGTTTCTTTCCTGAAACTTTTGACAATAAAAATAACCATGATGTGGCACTGATATTTCTGAAGCTGCTTGTCTTATTGCATGGAACATTAAAAAATCTCCTAATACTTTCTTCTATTATTTGGATTCAAAATCCAAGTTCAAATCCCAGCTCACAGTCCACTGGGACTCTGAAGAAGTCATTTCCTTTCTGTAGACCTCAGTTTCCTCCTTTGTAAAATGGGACAATAATTCTCCTAGAATGTGGAAAGCTTCAAATAGCATTGTGTGTGTAAGCATTTGGATAGGAAGGAAGGAAGGAAGGAAGGAAGGAAGGAAGGAAGGAAGGAAGGAAGGAAGGAAGGAAGGAAGGAAGGAAGGAAGGAAGAAGGGAGAAGGAGGGAGGGAGGGAGGGAGGGAAGAGAAAGGAAAGGAAAGGAAAGGAAAGGAAAGGAAAGGAAAGGAAAGGAAAGGAAAGGAAAGGAAAGGAAAGGAAAGGAAAGGAAAGGAAAGGAAAGGAAAGGAAAGGAAAGGAAAGGAAAGGAAAGGAAAGGAAAGGAAAGGAAAGGAAAGGAAAGGAAAGGAAAGGAAAGGAAAGGAAAGGAAAGGAAAGGAAAGGAAAGGAAAGGAAAGGAAAGGAAAGGAAAGGAAAGGAAAGGAAAGGAAAGGAAAGGAAAGGAAAGGAAAGGAGAGTTATTAGTGACCCAAAAGTTGGTGCCTCTCATTAGGCTAGGGTTAGGGTCTGAACCTGTGATTTCACTGGTATAGAGGATTTTCAGAGAAGGAAATTTCTTTACCAATGTAGGTTATCTCCTCTGAGACTAGTCTTAGAGAATTGTCTGGGATCCTACAGAGATGTTGCTTCTCCTAACAAGCTAAGAAAAATATACAAAATATTCAGGCTTCACAAGCTTGTTTTAAAGGCTTTGGAAGGCATGAGAAAAAGCCACTGAGAACTAGGATCCCAGCATGCAAGCATCAAGCTCCATCCTTCCATTTTACAAATGAGGACACTGAGGCCCAGGATGGGTCAGTTAAGAGCAGTTAAGTGCACAGCTGGAATTCAAACTGGGGTTCTCCAACTCCAAATATTTCCACTCTGCCATGTTCTCTTTTCTCAAGTCACGATCAGTCATCTTGAACTGCTTTGGTGATGGTGATCCTCAAATGGCCCTAAATTTCATCCCATTAAGCTACCTTCTATGTGCTAGAAACAGTCCTTGCTGGGAGCAATGCCAAAGAAGAAGGGGAGGTAGTCCTTGCCTTTCAATAACTGTAATTTCATTGAAAAGATGAAGAAGACTGCTACAAAGAGAACCTCTGGGAGCTCCAACCACCCCCTCCCCTCATCCAAATAAAGCTCTTAAAGCCAGAATGTCGCCAGGATCCTAATCACCGCCATTATTTTATTTATCTTATTTATCACTAGCTAAAGGTGATACATTGATATCACTAATCACCCTCTTTCAAGGTGCATTTCAGTAAGAAGCTTAAATGGGTCTTTGCTTCGGAGCTAGTCCCATCTGCAGGTAGGGAGCACATAGATGGTGTTTGGGCGAGCATCACACTTCCACCTGAACTCAGATCAGCACATGGTAGCCAAGATAGTTTCTCAGATTTTCCAGATATGAAACACCAAAAGAAGGGGGGGCAGAGAGAGAAAGAGAAAGAGGGAAGAAGGCAGAAGGAGAGAGAGAGAGAAGACAGAGAGTTCTCTACATAAAGGAAATGCAATTCGCCATGGACAATGATTTTCAAATGCCTCATTACTTAAAAAAGAAGTATAACTACTCATTCCTTATAGCCTTGTTTATTTCGCTATTGATCGACCATAATAGCTGAAAGCCTGACCTTTATTTATCGTCATGTTTCTTACATTACTCAGAATGAAAGCTCTGGCAAAAGAGTAATCCTTGGGACATGTCCAGGACTCACATATCATAGCACAAAAAAATGGAATAAAAAAAAGCCAGATGTGGAAGAGCAAACAGGAGCCATGAGATCCAACCTGAACAATAATCTCCTCCATCACATCCCCAGCAAATAGTTCTTCAGCCTTTGCTAAAAGATGTTTAGGAAGGAAGAGCAGGATACCTCCAGAGTGGCCCATTGCACTTTAAGAGAAATTGAATTATCAGGAAGTTTCCCTAATGTCAAGCTTCAGTCTGCCGATTGGTACTTTCCAGGCATTGTTCCTAACGCTGCCCTTTGGGGCCAATCCAGTCTGTTGCACGTGGCTTTGGCACATGCCCAGATCACAGAAGAACTAATACCTCTTTCAAGCCACAGCCTTTCAGATACTTAAAGACAGCCATTCTCCCATTGATAAATGAGTAAAGCATATATACTGGCAGTTTTCTGAATAAGAAACCCAAGCTATCAATAGCCATATGAAAAAAATCACTAATAATTAGAGAAATGTAAATTAAGCAACTCGTAGTTTCTAGATCACACTTGTTAGATTGGCAAAGATGACAAAAAAGGAAAATGACAAGTGCTGGAGGGACTGTGGGAAAACAGGTGCATATATGAACTGTTGATGGAGCCTTGAATTAGTTCAGTCATTTTGTAAAGCCATTTGGAACTTTGCTCCAAAAGGCATTAAATTGTGCATATTCTTTGACCGAGCAATACCACTTATCGGGCTATTTTCCCAAAGAAATCAGGGGAAAGGGAACAAGACCTATCTTTACAAAAGCAGCTCTTTTTGTGGTTTTTAGTTGTTTTTTTTTGTTTTGTTTTGTTTTTGCAGAACTAAAAATTAAAGGAGTTCCCATCAATTGGAGAATAACTGAATTAAACAAATTCTGGTATATAAATGTGATGGAATACTATTGTACTGTAAGAAATGATGAGAGCTGCATTTCTAGAGAAAACAAGGAAGACTTTTATGATCTGATGCAATGAGGTAAGCAGACTCAGGAGAAAAATTTATATTATAACAGTACTAGAAGGTTAAAGAACG
Source organism: Monodelphis domestica (assembly GCF_027887165.1). NCBI lineage: Eukaryota > Metazoa > Chordata > Mammalia > Didelphimorphia > Didelphidae > Monodelphis > Monodelphis domestica. The sequence continues at coordinate 310,707,743 of NC_077231.1, forward strand.
TTGGAAGTCTGAAGAACTCTGATCAATGAAATGGCCAACCATGATTTCAGAGAACCAATAACGAAGCACGCTACTCACCCCCTGACAAAGAAGACATGAACTCAGGGTGCACAAGAGGTTTGGGGGATATGGCCAATGCAGGAATTTTTTTTTACTTTGGATATTTGTTATAAGGGTTTCATTTTTCTTTTTCTTTTTTCCAATGGGATGGATAAGGTTTAGCCTAGAAGAGAATGCCCCCCCCAGATTATATGTAGATAGACCTTTAAATCATTTTCTGACATTTAATGATCCACATTCTCTCCCTCCCACCATCTCCTCCCTGAGATAGCAGGCAATATAATATAGATTACACATGTGCTGTCATGCAATACATATTTCCATGTTCGTCATGTTTTGAAAGAAGACACATATTGCTTATACTAGGAAAAAACTCATGAAGGAAATGAAGTGAAAATGGTATGCTTCAATCTGTATTGAGTAGAATTGTTTTTTAAAAAGATACCTAAAGATTGCTAACAGGTCCGCTCCAAGTTTTCTCTTCCCAGCTAACCTTCCTCAGTTCCCTCCAGGATTCAGTCTTCCGGGTCTCAAAGTCCATCACCATCCTGGTTGTCCTCTCCTGGTCTTTCATGAAGCCATAGAATTTGGAGCTGGAAGAGACCTTCGAAATCCTCTGGTCCGATCTTCTCATTTGAAGGTGGAGGACCCCAAGGTCCAGGGAGCCTCATCCAAGGTCACACAGCCCATTAGTGCTCGAGCTCCCACATCTCTCAGCTTCTGATCCCCAAGTGGAATATAATCTTCTTCAGGGCAGGGACTGTTCGGGCTTCTTCTTTGCACCCCCAGTCCTGAGCATACAGTAAGCATTTAATAAATGCTTTTCGATGGATTGGTTGTTTTGTTGAGTCTAAGGCATGAGGAAAGTTCATAAAAACCTGAAGGATATTTCAAAATGAGCACGATTGGGTTCCCCAAACAGTATAGCTTTAGTGCCCACATTTAAGGAAATCCGCGCAGCAACACCACCCAGTCTGTCTCCCACGTGGGTCTCATCACTGTAGACATTTTTGCCAACCATGTATGGCAGGACACGGACATTTTCTAATTAAGACACGAAGAGCTCATTTCTTTGTGTGTGTGTGTGTGTGTGTGTGTATGTGTGCGTGTATGTGTGCATGCATGTGTGCTAGGTACATTTTCACCCAACAAATTGACTGCGTGTTGAAGAAAGCTCCGAGCTTCACCAAAGTTGGTGAGTTGCCCAACATGGTTTATCTCCAGCCCACAGCGCTTTCCCTGAATCCAATAGTGCAGGCACAATTTTAATGCAAACCCAATTTATGACTTAATGCTCCAGGGACCCGAGTGGGAGATTGTTACATTATTCTTTTCTAATCCTATTTGTGTTTTAATTTGCTAAGTCTGTAATGAGGTGCCTGCCTCCGATAGATCCAAGATCTCTCCCATCGCTCCTGCCTTTGGTTAATAGAATAGATTTTCCAGTTTGCATTACCGTACTCAGGTGCTCGGCTCGGGATTCTCTCTTCATTTTCCCCCTCGGAAGGAATGGAGTTACACGAGGTAAGTAATTGCCTCCGCGTTCCTTCTTGATTGTGGCACGGCTTGTTTCCTATTATAATTCTCAATTCAGATTGCATCCCCTTCTCCTAAAAAGTCCACTGTCCGGGGGCTCCACCTGGCTCTTTCTTGCCTAGAACGAGTGAAGGGAATGGAGTCCTCATTGTCAACTGGTTAGGGAAACCCTAAGAGAACATGTTGGTGAGTTTGACTTATGAGGTGCCAATAAGACTTTAAGCAGGGGAGGGAGAGAGAGAGACAGAGAGACAGAGACAGAGAGAGACAGAGAGACAGAGAAGAGAAACAGAGACAGAGAAGAGAAACAGAGACAAAGAAGAGAAACAGAGACAGAGAGAGACAGAGACAGAGAGACAGAGACAGAGAGAGACAGAGACAGAAAGACAGAAAGAGACAGAGAGACAGAGAGACAGAGGGGGGGAAGGGAGGGAGGGAGAGAGAGAGAGAGAGGGAGAGACGGAGGGAGATAGACAGAGACAGACAGAGAGAAAGAGACAGAGACAGAGATAGGGAGAGACAGAGAGAGGGAGAGACAGAGACAGAGAGACAGAGACAGAGAGATAGAGAGAGACAGAGAGAGATGAGAGACAGACAGAGAGACAGAGACAGAGAGAGAGGGAAGGAGAGAGGGAGGGAGGGAGGGAGGGAGGGAGGGAGGGAGGGAGGGAGAGAGGGAGAAAAAAGGGGAGGAAGGGGAGGAAGAGAGGGAGAGGGAGATGAGAGGAGAGGAGAGGAGAGGAGAGGAGAGGAGAGGAGAGGAGAGGAGAGGAGAGGAGAGGAGAGGAGAGGAGAGGAGAGGAGAGGAGAGGAGAGGAGAGGAGAGGAGAGGAGAGGAGAGGAGAGGAGAGGAGAGGAGAGGAGAGGAGAGGAGAGGAGAGGAGACGAAGGCATACACAGATATTTCCACTCTATTAGGTGTCATCTTTAATCACAGCAGCAAGGCGGCCCCAACTCTGAAGTGCATCCCTTTTATTTCATTGTTACCAGTTTATAACAGGATTTTCCTTTCTCTAGGTACAACCAAAGGATACCTGGAATGAATGCATTTTGCTGTTTCCAAATCCTACTACTGTCGTGGTGTTTATTTGCTTTGCAAACAGCAATTTCAGAAATGATCCTGGGATTGCACCACCTACCTGCCATTCACAAAGGAATTGACTAGGAAAAAAAAATGTCATGATGGATAAAGTTTGCTGGGCTCCTTCTGAATAATTTTCTCTCCATTAGGTTGCTCATTGCAGTTTTAAAAGTCATGTGGCTCACTCAGATCTATTTCTTTGCAAGAAGCTTTTGGCTCTCTTTTAATTCTCTGTCATTCTGTACTTGTGATTTCATCACTATAAAGGATTCCCAGTGTGGAAAGGCTCTCCACTGATGCAGCCTGGCAACTCCTCTGAAATTCAGGGCTTTTGAGAATTTCTTAGGGCCACTTAAGAGGCTGAGTGATTTACCCAGGATCACCTAAGCTAGCATTTATCAGGGGCAAGCTTTGAACACAGGTTTTCCATTCTCTAAGGTAACCTCTCCTCTTGTCTGAACTCTAATCTCAAAACATAGGTGATCTAGAAGGACAGGCAGGCTCTCTTGGCACCTGTGGGAATCACTTGGGGATGGTTCCAATTGTTTGATTTCCCTCTGAATATGAATGAAAATGGTGGCATCGTGAATCCCGCCCTGGAAGCGTTTGATGTGTAAGAGAGCCTTTTTAGGTGCCTTTCCAGAAAAGACGCAGATTCCCACGTCTCCATTTCCATGGGGGCATTTTAAGAGGAAAGTGGCGTGTATTTGAAAGACACACGATGTCTGTTTGAGAACATAGCACCCCGACATCAATTATTCAGAAAGAAATGAAACCATTTCTAACCTGAATGTCCTCTTTTTCCTCCCTGTTAATGTTTGCACTCCAAAAAAATGTCCAAGGCTATTTGATTACTGGGGACATGGCTGCCTTTTTATTTGCTGTTTTACAGTGCCCTGCAAAGAGCTTTTCTATTTACACACACACACACACACACACACACACACACACACACACACACACACACACACACACACACACTGACTTCCAGCCAAACTTCCACCAGGCTGCTGCCCTCAGAGACTGAGGCACAATGGAAAGGGCTTTGGGGCTGGAAGTGTAGAACCACGTCCTGCGTGACTTTGGGAAAATCTCTTCACCTGAGCAGGCACCGATTTCCTCCCAAGCACTGGAAGGGCCGTCTAGTGGGAGAGGAACCCAACTTGTTCCATTTGCCCCAGAGAGACAGAACTCAACAAGAAGGGACATGAGTGGCAAAACAATGCTGTGGGCTTGACGTTGGGGGAAACTCACTCATGCCAACGCCTCTTAATTCCATGCCTTCCATCTGCGCATTGCCTCCTCCCGCACCTGTCTACGGCATGCTTTGCCATGTTGTCTCCCTCATGGGCAGGGATTATCTCCTGCCTCCTTTTGTATCTCCAGGGCTCAGCATGGTGCACAACACATGATAGGTACTTTGTAAACGTTTATCGCTCGATCGACTGGTTGATAACAAAGAGAATGGTCCAAAGTTGGGAGGGGTTATCTGGGGAGTTTGTCTTTAAGCAGAGTTGGGATGACTGTCACATATGTTAGAACCAGGAAGGGTTGGACTTGATGGAGGTCCCTTCCCCTTCTAAACTCTTCGTCTGGATGCTTTCTGAGGATCCTTCCCTTCTTAATCCATAACCAAAAATTTTATTTTCCCTCCATTCAAAAGCCAGGAGACCAACTAGTTGCTGCTCCTGGGCATTGAACTCAGAGTCAAGTAGACTTGGCTGTACCGAACTGCTAGCTATGTGACCGTGTTACTCATACCATGTTTTCTCTGCCTCAGTTTTCTCAACTGTAAAATGGGGAGGTTGAACTCTATGGTGTATAAGATTTCTTCCAACTCTAAGTCCCATGATCCCTCACCAGAGATTTACAAGCAAAGACAGGATGACCACTTGTTACATATATTATGGGGAGCTCAGGTAGGCAGCACCCTAAATATCGGCTGATACCTCTCCCAGTGATGCTGTGACTGACTCAGATTGGTAAAGATGGAAGTGGAGAATTCCTCCCAAGCAATGCTCATTCTCAGGACTTTGCCCGGGGGGGGGGGGGGAATAAATGCTTCTTTTAATCAATCATTTGTTCATTCTATGATTTTGCTGTGGCTTGTCTGCTTAGCAGGGAGGAGTTAGCCAGTCCTAGGATGTCAGGGATTGGCATGTAGGCATGGTTCCAGGATTCCTCGGTGAGAGGACATAAGCCACAGGAGGAAGAATATCCCTCTGTACTTTGGGCCAGAAGATTCTGATCTGAGGGTTTCACAGGTGCAGTTGTTCCCCTGAGACTCAGAACCAAGAGAGAAACCATCGATTATGGCCATCGCAAATTCCCTTAGAGTGAACACTTCCTGAGGACAAAGGATTTATCTGCTTAATGATGAATGTTAACTTCCTTAATAACTCACCCCAGGGTTTATTCCTGTGCTCAGTGAATGGAGCTGGTAGGCTGGGCACACTCTATGAAGGCAGAAACTGGGCTCTTTTTTTTCTTTGTCTTTCTTGGTATCACCACGCTTGGCACATCATGAATCCTCATAAATGCTTATTGATCAACTAACTATTCTGCTCAGGAGAAGGAATCCAGGCTTCCCCAATTGGAAAAGAATGGTTTGCCATCATACAGAGACTAAACCCATGTTTGTGAACCTATGGCATGCTTGCCGGAGGGAGCTGAGACATTTCTCTCATCATTCTCATCACAGCAGCCCACTGAGAGAACTTCCTCCCTCCCCTGTCTGGGATAAGGCAAGTGACTCACGTGCAACATGGGGGTTGCAGTTTGGGCATTCAGTCTCTAAAAGGTTCGCTACCACTGGACTAAACTGTCTGCTTTTCTCAAAGGCATGGTTAAGGGTACAAGCCTAGGCAGAAGGAATAACATTGGAAACATTTCATCTGTATAGGCATAGCCTTTGGACTCATGAGGAATGCTGGAGAACTATGACTTGCCACTTAAAATTTTTTTATTTTCAGTTCCAAATCCTCTTACTTCCTTACTCCTTCCAGCTTTCTTCCACTCATTGAGCAATATGATACCCATTACACACATGATGCACCATTTGTAATCCTTGTGTCAGGAACCCTTAGGACATAAATAATACAGATCAACTTTCACTCTCTTGACTCATAGCCCCTTCCAAATAAGCTATGGAAATAAATGCAAAGAATCTCCATCCCCAGAATACTGAAACTGATCCCTCCCTAGCAAACATGCACTTCATTATATTATGGAATCAAATTTTATTCAAAGAGGGAAAATAAAACAGAGAACCCAGAAGGAGCCACCACTGGTCCTAATTGTTTCAGTCATGTCCAACTCTTTGTAGCTCCATTTGGGAGTTTCTTGGCAAAGATACTGAAGAGCCATTTTGTTTTCCAGCTCATTTGAAGATGAAGGAAATGTTAAGTGACTTGTCCAAGGTCACACAGCTGGGAAGTATCTCAGGCAAGATTCCAACTCAAGATGATTCTCCCCAGTTCTAAGGCCAGTGGTCTATTTACTAATACTCAGAATACGAGGTCTCCTTTAGAGGAGGGCTTCTGCCTCTGGGAGTCTTTTCCCAAATGCTCACTCCCAATTAAAGCAGAGAGGGGGTATCCCATTTTTATCTCTCTAACTGCTGGTGTTTTGCATCCACACATTTCTTTTTTTTTCTTTTTTTGTATTCTTTTAAAAATATTTATTTTAGTTACATGTAGAAACATTTTTCTTGTTTACACCTGGTTTATTCTTTGATTTAATTGATCAACTTAATGCAGAATCCAGGTAAGCTTCAATCATGCATAAATGAGGAAACTGAGTCCAGGAAAAAGAAGGCTTTCTTTTTACCCCCAAAGGACACATAGAGGCACTCAGGGCTAGAGTTAGGTCTTTTGGCTCTCATTCAATACTCTGCATAGCATGCTATTAGGTTAGGCCACGCAGCAAAAATATTTCCTGGGCCAGAAAAATATGAATAGTTAGATGTTGATGATGATGATGATGATGTTGATGATGTCGATGTTGATGACATTGATGATGTTGTTGATGATGATGATATTGATAATGTTGGTGATGTTGTTGATGATGTTGGTGATGTTGTTGATAATGTTGGTGGTGATGATATTGATGATGATCATGATCATGATGATGATGATGATGATGATGATGATGTTGGTGATGTTGGTGATGTTGATGATGTTGGTGGTGCTGATATTATTGATGATGATGATGATGATGATGATGATGTTGATAATGTTGGTGATGTTGGTGATGTTGATGATGTTGGTGGTGCTGATATTGTTGATGATGATGATGATGATGATGATGATGATGTTGATAATGTTGGTGATGTTGGTGATGATGTTGGTGATGGTGATAATGTTGGTGGTGATGATATTGTTGATGATGATGATGATGATGATGTTGACGTTTATGATGACCACACATTTCTTAGGCAAATAGATCCCAAGTTTTGAATGTTCTCCTATCTACCTGTTGAAAAAGATCAAACTTCCAGCCTCCTCCCTATCTCCCTGATCACCAGGGTTCCCTCTTCAGATGTTTCATGCATTATCTTCCCTGGTCTCTTTCAGTTACTAGATGAGCTCAACACTAGGCATACCTTCTGGCAGTCCTGACTGATTATTTCCAGTCACTCAAATAGTCAAAGACAGATTATAAAGGAAAGACCCAAGCATGTGTTACACATTTTGGATCAAGAGCTGGGTCTAAGTTCAAGTGATAGATATATAGATGTGTATATATATACATATATATATATATATAAAATATATATTTTTGTATGATCCAGTGGAATTGCTTGTCAACCCTATGAGGGGGAAGGGATGAGGTGAAGGAGAAAACATAAATCATAGAACCATGGAAAAATTTTTTAAATTGAAAACAATTAAAGAGCCTGGGTCACCGGGCAGCCCTAAAAGCAAAAGAAATGTCTGAAAGACTTGAAAAAGACCCCCCATATCAGCTACAGAAGCTCTTCTGAATAAACCACAGGGCAGATGAGCCAGTGATGATGTCTTCTTTTAAGCTGACACTGCTACTATTGAGGTAAGATGGCTGAGCCTGGTCTACACTGGGCTGATTATAATTGGAATCATCTTTTCTGGATTCCCCAAAGTCTTGCTTTTCTCTTGATGTCATCAAGAAAGAAATTTACAAAAATAGCAAAAGTGCTTCAAGGACGGCCTTCACACCATTGTACTTTGAATCCAGGACTCACAGGAAGCCAGGTGGATTCTTAAACTTCCTTTCATATAAGTGACTCCAGTTGCTGATGAATGGTGAGCAACCAAATGTTAGAGAAACAGTGAGAAAGGCGAGAAGCAAGGAATCAGGACAGCAGAATGGAGTAAAGGATAGAAGACTGGTCTTAGAGGTCCCAAGAAGGGTTCAAGACCTGCTTCAGGCACATTCTTGCTGCATGAACCTGGGTAAGTCACTTACCTTCTATTTGCCTCATTTTCCTCATCTACAAAATAAAGATAATAAATTTACCTGCCCCCAGGGTTGTTGTGAGGCTAAAAATGACAAAATGACTGTAAAGGGCTTAGTAGCCCAGCACCTGGCTCAAAGTAAGTGCTATATAAATGTTAGTTATTATTAGAGTCAACCTCTGACACTTAGTTTTATAAGACCACAGAACTGGACCTAGAAGGAACCCCAGAGACCATCTAGTCCAACTCCTTCATTTTATAGACCAGGAAACTGAGGTCCAGTGAAGTCACTGTGAGTCATCTTGGACATGTCACTTACCCTCAATTTCCTCACCTATTAAATGGAGATTTTTTAAAAATTTCCTCATGAGTCATTCAGAAAAAAGCACTTTCTAAGCACTGGGGAGCTCTAGACATTGAGACTTAATTGTCATTACAAAGGCATTATTATCAAGGAGCTGGAGTTTAGCACTAAGACAGGTTCTGAGAGGGAGGCATGGAGAAAAGCATCACCCAAGCAACCCCTTGCATGCCAAAGGCACCCCATGATGGAAAAGCTTCTTAAAATGAAAGGTTTTAAGGAATCTTGGACCTCCGTTTGATACCTCCTCATTTTACAGATGAGGAAACTGAGGCTCTGGGAGGTGAAGGGCTTGCCCAAGGCTATGGAGGGATGAAGTCATAAAGGTGGGATTTGAACTCACATTCTCTGGCTCTTTCCAATGAAACTATGGGATCTATCTATGATAGTCAGCAAATCATTTCCAGGTCACGTGTGATAGGGAAAGAACATTTTGCAACAAACTGAGTAATGCATACTTCAGAGTGATTGACAGGAGCATGTGACTGAGCGTCGCATGGGAGCCTAAGGCTGGAGATCTGGGAAAGGTTCTAAGTCCCCACTGTCTGGGCACTTCTCTCCTGGAAGGACCTGAGGTTAGAGGCTTGGAAAAACAGGTTTCTGCTTCTCCTGATACCAACTGAAGAGAGGAATCTTTTGATCTGGCTGCTGGCAAAGCTTGAGTAAAGAAGACTGAGGACACACTTCACCACTGGACCGGTTTGGACAGTTATCAACTGAAGATCCTGGCCCATTTGGTTGGACTCCATTTGTGAGTCTTGATTATTGGCGAAACTCACTGCTTAGATTAGAATAAGATGGTTTTAGATTGATTTATAGAAATTGGTGTTTAAGACAACTTGTAGTATTCTCCTAACCCCTATTCCTTCCTCCCCTTCCCAACCAATAAATCTGAAAATTTTTATATGTTTTCCTCTTATTCATTCCTCACCAAATTCCTATTATAACACTTGGCATAATCATTGCCATCCCTGTTGCCTTTCCTCATTGGAGAGATTTCTTCAACCTATGATAATGAGTCACTGAGGCCAAGAGGCAGTTTTACTTCCAAGGGGATATGAGGGGAAGGAAGATGCAGTCTGAATTAACGCGATGTCAGGGTGATGGGTAATGTCAGCACTAAGACCCCTTTTGGTCTTTTCTCTCCCCTCTCACTCTCACCCATTTTCCCAGTCAGAACTCAGGGAGTAAGCCTATAGTTCATTGGCTTATTAGCTCAGCCTCCAAACTGGACCCTCAGCCTCACCTACCCATAATCCCCTCTAGTGCTGACAAAATAACCTTCCTAAACCATAGGTCTGAGCATGCCCCTCCCTCGCTCATGAAACTTCAGTGATCAAATGGAAGCTCTTCATTCAGCCCCAATATGACGCCAGTTTGCATTTCTACATTGGCCACCTGGCCTGGAACGCCCTCTCGTCTTCATCTTCAGACTTGCTTCATTTTCTTCAAGACCCAACAAAAATCTTACCTCCGTGTAGATATGTTTACATGAGTGTGTACATGTGCATATTTCGTAGTTTCTTACTCGATCAACTTCAGTAGCTCCCTATTATTTACAGGCCTAAATATAAGTTCTGGGTATCATTTAAATGCCTTCAGAGACTTCCGGTTAAGATGGCGGCTTAGAGAAAGCTGAAGTTCAGATCTCCGGAAAACCCTTCCCGACCGATCTCAAACTAGAAGCTCCTAAGGCGCCGAAATTCAAAACGATCAACAGCACAGACCCTGGGAACCCTCCTCCTGGACCTGGACCCGGTTCAAAAGGTACGGCTCCCCTTAAAAGCCAGAACCCGAGATCCCTCGGACCTCAGGGGTAGGAGCGCAGAGTCCAAGGCTCCCGGAAGCGGCAGCTGCGCCGGGCTCAGAGAGCAGGGTCTGAGGAACAACAACCCTCAGGGTCTTCTACCCAAGTCCCAGTCCGGGTGAAAGTTACTGCCTGGGGCTTCCCCTGCAAAGAGCCGGTTGGTCAAAGAGCCGGTTGGTCCGGGTGAAAGTTACTGCCTGGGGCCTCCGCTGCAAAGAGCCAGTTGGTCTGGGTGAAAGTTACTGCCTGGGGCCTCCGCTGCAGAGAGCTGGTCAAAACAACAGCAACCCTCAGGGCGGGCAAGACAGCCTCACGGGCTGGATCCTGCTATCCAAGTCTCAGTGAAAGTCTGTGCTCTCGGAGCTTGGGGAAGCGGCAGCCCATCCCCCCGCAGGCCGACGAAACAGCCTCACGGCCAGGGATTCTGAAGGCAACTTCCGGAAATCGAGCCAGGGGGAGAGTGTGGCCTCGTGGCCCGACCCTTCCATTCCAGTTCCAGTGAGGCATATTCAGTTTAACCCAGGGAACGCTCATAGAACCAACATCTGCCCAGGACTAAAGCCTCTGATCACCAGATAAAGACAAGAAAAGCCAATCCTCCACGTTCAGAGATGACAAACTCCACAGAAGCACAGAAGCCCCAAAATACCAAGAAAAATAAGAAGAAAGGGGCGACTCTGGACACATTCTATGGAGCCAAAATACAAAATACAGAGCAGATAGAAGAAGATATACAAGAAAATTCTCCAAAATCTTCCAAAGGAAATAGAAACTCTCCACAAACCCATGAAGAATTTGAATCAGAAAGGACCAAAAAGATGGAAGCCCTCTGGGAGGAAAAGTGGGAAATGATGCAAAAGAAATTCACGCATCTACAAAACCAGTTTGACCAAACTGTAAAAGAAAACCAGGCTTTAAAGCAAGAACTAATAAAGCAAAGCCAAAACACCAAGAAATTAGAAGAGAACATAAAATATCTCACCGACAAGGTGATAGATCTGGAAAACAGGGGGAGAAGAGAAAATTTAAGAATAATTGGACTCCCAGAAAAGCCAGAAATAAACACCAAACTGGACATGGTGATACAAGATATAATCAAAGAAAATTGCCCAGAGATTCTAGAACAAGGGGGCAATACAGCCACTGACAGAGCTCACAGAACACCTTCTACACTAAACCCCCAAAAGACAACTCCCAGGAATGTAATTGCCAAATTCCAAAGCTATCAAACAAAAGAAAAAATCCTACAGGAAGCAAGAAAAAGACAATTTAGATATAAAGGAATGCCAATCAGGGTCACACAAGACCTTGCAAGTTCTACGCTGAATGATCGTAAGGCATGGAACATGATCTTCAGAAAGGCAAGAGAGCTGGGTCTCCAACCAAGAATCAGCTACCCAGCAAAACTGACTATATACTTCCAAGGGAAAGTATGGGCATTCAACAAAATAGAAGACTTCCAACTTTTTGCAAAGAAAAGACCAGAGCTCTGTGGAAAGTTTGATACCGAAAATCAAAGAGCAAGGAATACCTGAAAAGGTAAATATTAAGGAAAGGGGAAAAATGTTATCTTCTTTTACTCAAACTCTCTTCTATAAGGACTACATTTATATCAACCTATGTATACTAATATGTGGGGAAAATGTAATGTATAAATAGGGGGTAAAGAAAGACCAAATAGAATAATGGTTCTCACACAAAGATTCACAGGGGAAGGGGAGGGGAAGAAAACTCCTATAAGAAGGAGAGGAAGAGAGGGGGGGGGGTTTACTTAAACCTCAATCTCAGGGAAATCAACTCTGAGAGGGAAAAACATCCAGATCCATTGGGATCTTGAATTCTATCTTACCCAACAAGGGTAAGGAGAAGGGAAAACCAAGGGGGGGAGGGGGAGAGGGAGAACAAAAAGGGAGGGAAAGAGAGGGGGGAGGGGGAGGGAACAAAAAGGGAGGGACTAAAAAGGGAAACATCAAGGGAGGGGACAAGGGGGACTGATTCAAAGTAAATCACTGGACTAAAAGGTAGAGCCGAAGAAGAAAAGGTTAGAATTAGGGAAGGCAATCAAAATGCCAGGGAGTCCACAAATGACAATCATAACTTTGAACGTGAATGGGATGAACTCACCCATAAAACGTAGACGAATAGCTGAATGGATTAGAATCCAAAACCCTACCATATGTTGTCTTCAAGAAACACACATGAGGCGGGTTGACACCCACAAGGTCAGAATTAAAGGATGGAGTAAGACCTTCTGGGCCTCAACTGATAGAAAGAAGGCAGGAGTGGTAATCATGATATCTGATAAAGCCAATGCAAAAATAGACCTGATCAAAAGGGATAGGGAAGGTAATTATATTTTGTTAAAATGGACTCTAGACAATGAGGAAATATCATTAATCAACATGTATGCACCAAATAATATAGCACCCAAATTTCTAATGGAGAAACTAGGAGAATTGAAGGAAGAAATAGACAATAAAACCATACTAGTGGGAGACTTAAACCAACCATTATCAAATTTAGATAAATCAAATCAAAAAATAAATAAGAAAGAGGTAAAAGAAGTGAATGAAATCTTAGAAAAATTAGAATTAATAGACATATGGAGAAAAATAAATAGGGATAAAAAGGAATACACCTTCTTCTCAGCACCACATGGCACATTCACAAAAATTGACCATACATTAGGTCACAGAAACATAGCACACAAATGCAAAAAAGCAGAAATAATGAATGCAGCCTTCTCAGATCACAAGGCAATAAAAATAATGATCAGTAATGGTACATGGAAAACCAAATCTAAAACCAATTGGAAATTAAACAATATGATACTCCAAAACCGTTTAGCTAAAGAAGAAATCATAGAAACAATTAATAATTTCATCAAGGAAAATGACAATGGCGAAACATCCTTTCAAACCTTTTGGGATGCAGCCAAAGCGGTAATCAGAGGCAAATTCATATCCCTGAAAGCTCATATTAACAAACAAGGGAGAGCAGAGATCAATCAATTGGAAATGCAATTGAAAAAACTCGAAAGCGATCAAATTAAAAACCCCCAGCAGAAAACCAAATTAGAAATCCTAAAAATTAAGGGAGAAATTAATAAAATCGAAAGTGATAGAACTATTGATTTAATAAATAAGACAAGAAGCTGGTACTTTGAAAAAACAAACAAAATAGACAAAGTACTGGTCAATCTAATTAAAAAAAGGAAGGAAGAAAAGCAAATTCACAGCATTAAAGATGAAAAGGGGGACAGCACCTCCAACGAGGAGGAAATTAAGGCAATCATTAGAAATTACTTTGCCCAATTATATGGCAATAAATACACCAATTTAGGAGAAATGGATGAATATATACAAAAATACAAACTGCCTAGACTAACAGAAGAGGAAATAGAATTCTTAAATAATCCCATATCAGAAATTGAAATCCATCAAGCCATCAAAGAACTTCCTAAGAAAAAATCCCCAGGGCCTGATGGATTCACCTGTGAATTCTATCAAACATTCAGAGAACAGTTAACCCCAATACTATACAAACTATTTGACATAATAAGCAAAGAGGGAGTTCTACCAAACTCCTTTTACGACACAAACATGGTACTGATTCCAAAACCAGGCAGGTCAAAAACAGAGAAAGAAAACTATAGACCAATCTCCCTAATGAATATAGATGCAAAAATTTTAAATAGGATACTAGCAAAAAGACTCCAGCAAGTGATCAGAAGGATCATTCACCATGATCAAGTAGGATTCATACCAGGGATGCAGGGCTGGTTCAACATTAGGAAAACCATCCACATAATTGACCACATCAACAAGCAAACTAGCAAGAACCACATGATTATTTCAATAGATGCAGAAAAAGCCTTTGATAAAATACAACACCCATTCCTATTAAAAACACTAGAAAGCATAGGAATAGAAGGGTCGTTCCTAAAAATAATAAACAGTATATATCTAAAACCAACAGCTAATATCATCTGCAATGGGGATAAACTAGATGCATTCCCAATAAGATCAGGAGTGAAACAAGGATGCCCATTATCACCTCTACTATTTGACATTGTACTAGAAACACTAGCAGTAGCAATTAGAGAAGATAAAGAAATAGAAGGCATCAGAATAGGCAAGGAGGAGACCAAGTTATCACTCTTTGCGGATGACATGATGGTCTACTTAAAGAATCCTAGAGATTCAACCAAAAAGCTAATTGAAATAATCAACAACTTTAGCAAAGTTGCAGGATACAAAATAAACCCACATAAATCATCAGCTTTTCTATATATCTCCAACACAGCTCAGCAGCAAGAACTAGAAAGAGAAATCCCATTCAAAATCACCTTAGACAAAATAAAATACCTAGGAATCTATCTCCCAAGACAAACACAGGAACTATATGAACACAACTACAAAACACTCGCCACACAACTAAAACTAGACTTGAACAATTGGAAAAACATTAACTGCTCATGGATAGGACGAGCCAATATAATAAAAATGACCATCCTACCCAAACTTATTTATCTATTTAGTGCCATACCCATTGAACTACCAAAATACTTCTTCACTGATTTAGAAAAAACCATAACAAAGTTCATTTGGAAGAACAAAAGATCAAGGATATCCAGGGAAATAATGAAAAAAAACACATATGATGGGGGCCTTGCAGTCCCAGACCTCAAACTATATTACAAAGCAGCAGTCATCAAAACAATTTGGTACTGGCTAAGAAACAGAAAGGAAGATCAGTGGAATAGACTGGGGGAAAACGACCTCAGCAAGACAGTATACGATAAACCCAAAGATCCCAGCTTTTGGGACAAAAATCCACTATTCGATAAAAACTGCTGGGAAAATTGGAAGACAGTGTGGGAGAGACTAGGAATAGATCAACACCTCACACCCTACACCAAGATAAATTCAAAATGGGTGAGTGACTTAAACATAAAGAAGGAAACCATAAGTAAATTGGGTAAACACAGAATAGTATACATGTCAGACCTTTGGGAGGGGAAAGGCTTTAAAACTAAGCAAGATATAGAAAGAATCACAAAATGTAAAATAAATAATTTTGACTACATCAAACTAAAAAGCTTTTGTACAAACAAAACCAATATAACTAAAATCAGAAGGGAAACAACAAATTGGGAAAAAATCTTCATAGAAACCTCTGACAAAGGTTTAATTACTCATATTTATAATGAGCTAAATCAATTGTACAAAAAATCAAGCCATTCTCCAATTGATAAATGGGCAAGGGAAATGGATAGGCAGTTCTCAGATAAAGAAATCAAAACTATTAAAAAGCACATGAAAAAGTGTTCTACATCTCTTATAATCAGAGAGATGCAAATCAAAACAACTCTGAGGTATCACCTCACACCAAGCAGATTGGCTAACATAACAGCAAAGGAAAGTAATGAATGCTGGAGGGGATGTGGCAAAGTAGGGACATTAATTCATTGCTGGTGGAGTTGTGAACTGATCCAACCATTCTGGAGGGCAATTTGGAACTATGCCCAAAGGGCGACAAAAGAATATCTACCCTTTGACCCAGCCATAGCACTGCTGGGTCTGTACCCCAAAGAGATAATGGACACAAAGACTTGTACAAAAATATTCATAGCTGCGCTCTTTGTGGTGGCCCAAAACTGGAAAACGAGGGGATGCCCATCAATTGGGGAATGGCTGAACAAACTGTGGTATATGTTGGTGATGGAATACTATTGTGCTCAAAGGAATAATAAAGTGGAGAAGTTCCATGGAGACTGGAACAACCTCCAGGAAGTGATGCAGAGCGAGAGGAGCAGAACCAGGAGAACATTGTACACAGAGACTAATACACTGTGGTATAATCGAACGTAATGGACTTCTCCATTAGTGGCGGTGTAATGTCCCTGAACAACTTTCAGGGATCCAGGAGAAAAAAAACACCATTCATAAGCAAAGGATAAACTATGGGAGTGGAAACACCGAGAAAAAGCAACTGCCTGAATACAGAGGTTGAGGGGACATGACAGAGGATAGACTTTAAATGAACACTCTAATGCAAATACTATCAACAAAGCAATGGGTTCAAATCAAGAAAACATCTAATGCCCAGTGGACTTACGCGTCGGCTATGGGGGGTGGGGGGGAGGAAAAGAAAATGATCTATGTCTTTAACGAATAATGCTTGGAAATGATCAAATAAAATATATTTAAAAAAAAAATAAATAAATGCCTTCAGAGCCTGGGCCCATCCTACTTTGCCATCAGATGCCCCATTATTCCCATCCCCCAAAACGAAGGTTCAGTCAAAATAGCCTTCTTAGTGTTCCTGGCACAAAGCACTGCAGCTCCCCTCTCTGAGATTTAGACCTCGAGGCAATGGAAAGAGCAGGCATGGGGTTAGTTTACAAACAGAATGGCCAAGAGTCGGATCAAGTTGGAGACTCCAATGAGTTCTGTTGGAAGTATCACCAGTGAGCTCCAGGACTCAAATTCCATTCAATCTAATAAGCATTAAAAAAAACCACCTTATCTACCATCTTAGAGTCAATCATGTGTATTTATGGTAAGGGCTAGGCAGTGGGGGTTAAGTGACTTGCCTACGATCACACAACTAGGAAGTATCTAAGGTCAGATTTGAACCCAGGACATTCCTGGGTCTCTAGGCCTGGCTCTCAATCTACTGAGCTACCCAGCTGCCCCTATGAAGTTCTTGGCACTAGTTTAGATGCTGGGAATACGAAGACAAAAACAAAACCAGTCTCTGTCCTCAGGGAGGACACATACAGGTAATGGGACCTAACTGGCCATCTTGTCCAATCCATAGCTGACCAAGAGTCAACTGGATGTCACACCCTACAGATGAGTCGCCAGCCTTTGTCTGACATCCCTGGGATTCAAAAGAGCAAACCTTCATAGCTCTTGGGTGCTCTCCTCCTTTACCGTCTGGTCCCTTCTTCCCCTCTCCCATGTACTCCGGAAGCATTTTGGCCCAAAACTCTCAGTCTCCACCTCTGAATCTAGGGGTACTTTAGGAAAATCAGCTTAAGGTCACTCTGCTGCCTGATGAAAGGATGAGTAGCCTGATCTCTGTTCCCAGGACGTGAAGTCCCAACAGCTTCAAGGTTTAGAGATAAGAGGGAGGCTTTCCACCAAGGCCACAACCAGCAAGCACCCAAGTTATAAAACCAGCTGAAACGCTGGCCCTGCCCAGGAAGGAGATGGGCAGAATCACTGGCACTCTACCCCCCATCCATGCAGGTAATGCCTGGGGCACTTTGGGGGAAAAAAGGAAACAGATCCGGAGGTTCTTGGAGTTCTTGGTGTTTCTGCTCTGGGCAATGGTCTCACTGACCATCGGTGCACTTTCCTGAATCACCAGCTCCTCCTCACAGGTAGAGCACCTCAACTATTCCCCTTGCATTCCTCCCCAAGCCTCTGATCACTGAACTTGAAACTGGGACCCTCCTGACCTCCCCGAGTCCCTGAGCGAGCTTCAGCAATGTGGCCTCAGAGTGGCTGTAGCTCACCTCTACCTGCTGCCTCCCTGACTCTCCGCTGGGCTGCGTCTGAGTGTTCTGGCCAAGATCCTCTTTGATCTCCCTCACCCACACTCTCCAGTCCACAAGAGGACAGTTTTCTCTGGTCTTTTTACAAGAGAAAACACAGAAACTTAGAAGCCAGTCTAAGGTGTTGAGAAGTGCCGAGGGAAGGAATCTACCTAAAACTCCCAAGTTAGCCTGTGCTAAAGTTATCCCAGGTTTATGCGCCATCCAAGGAGTGGCATGCCTTTGCTTCTGCTCCTCTAATGGTCAACAGTGTCTTCACAACCTACATACTCCCAAGAGATGAAGACCTCCCAGCGGGGCTTTCGGGGCAAGATCTCATTGGTCCATTTTGAGCCAATCAGGCCTGATTGCATGGTGGTTCTTTTGGTGGTGCCCATAGCTGGAGAGTTGATGAAGTCACTGGCCATCTTGCCTTCTTCCCCTGCCCCTACCAGGGAGTAGCCTGAACTGTTCCCCCCACTCCCAAATCACAGGTCCAAGCGTCACACCTAACATGCTCAATCGCTTCCTTTAATGGCCATCAAGAAGTGTAACCTCAGGGCAGAATCAAGATGGCGCCTCAGTAGCAAAGAAAGCTGAAACCACTCTGACAGTCCTTACAAACCAATCTTTAAAAGGCACCTCAAAAAGGAAGGAATTCAAAACCAAGAGTGGGACCTCAGGAGGTAGCGGGGAGCTTAGAGTCAGAGTTGCAAAGGTCCAGGATGAAGGCCATACTGATAGCCTATTTGCTCCTTGTGATGATTTCCCTTCAGAATTATAGGACCCCAGCTCTGGAGCCAGAAGCTTCTCCAAGGCAGGAAGCCCTGCTCCCATCCCTGTTTGGACCTTTTGCTGATTTTCCTTAGAAGCTGAAATATGCCAGACTGCAAGCTAAAAAGAACCTTAGAGACAACTTTTACAAATAAGGAAACTGAGGCCCAGAGAAGGAAATGACTTGTCCAAGTGATCCAAGTAGCAAATGGCAGAGTTGTGGTTCTAACTCAAGACTTCTATCAAGGGAAATTATTGGTGTACATATAAGTATTTTATACACACATCACATATGTATGTGTTCATATGTATGAGTAATATACATATAAGTAACATATGAAATATTGGAAATAGCCATATATAACCATATTATACATATAGTCAACTATAGCCCACACATGTATAAGTATCCATGTATAGCACATACCCATATGTATGTGTCCGTGTAATATACATGTGAGACCCATATATTATGTGTTCATATATACATATAACATACATGTGGTATATAAAATATGTGTAAAGTAAATGTTAAAAAACTCAACTAACTCATAGATGGGTTTCTACATGACTGGAGGAAGATAACGATGACAACATCAATGATTATTATTATTAGAATAACAAGTATTTACATACTCTTTAAGGTCCCCGAGGGGCTTTACCTATCCTATCTCATTTTTTTTTCATAACAATCCTCAGAGGTAAGTGTTGTTTTTAACCCCATTTTCCAAATGAGTTGACAGGGGTGAAAGAGGCTAAGTCAATTGCCCAGGATGATAACAGCTAGTGTTTGAGGTAGGATTTGAACTCGGGGTTCCCTGAGCCCCTATCCATTCATTTTTGCCACCTAGCAGCTGGCTCACAGATCTTTATCATATTCCCATGCAATAATAAAATTATTCATCTAGATGTCTTAGTGATAACTTCCTGCAGGATAAAGAATTCTAGTCAGTTGATCAGGAAGACCAGGTTCAGGTTCTCCTACTAGTCATCAGATCATTCATTCATATTATGATTGAAGTGAGCAGAAGATCATTCCCTCTTTCTGAGCCTCTGTTCCTTCTCCGTAAAGCAGGGATGACGACGTCCTTTGTACCTCCATCACAAGATTGTTGAGGGGCTCCAATGAGACAACATCTGTAAAGCACGTTGCAGCCTTTAAAGCACTTTCCAAACCGTTCTAATCATCGCCTGGTGATGTTCCACGAGTACAGAGCGCCATCCTGACCCAGGGTCCTAAAATAAGCCCATTGGGAAGACCCTGCCCCCTTGCCCAGGTTAGGCCCTGAGAGCTGACCTCTATTACCAGATTGGCATCTATTAGGCAGAATAATATTTTAAGTGTTTTTAGGATCCAACTCTCCGTTCTGTTATAAGGAATAGCAAATGTTTAATCATAAATATTTTAATGGCTTCAGGGATTCATGGTATTCAATGACCGTGTTAAATGATAATAATCACATCTGGTTTATTACTCTAGTAATTCACCAGCTTCTCTTCAATAGTTATTTTTTATGATATGCGCAGTGCTCCTGTCGTGGTCATTTATAGCTGTAATATTTTAAAGTGGCTCATTTGTTTGTTTAAGGACAGCTTCACAATATATCCCGGTATTAATATACATTTTCTGCGATTATTTCCAAGCTGCCACTGGAAAATTGATCCTAGCATGTTAGGACTGGAGCATCTAGGAGGCATGTGCAGTGCCCAGACTGAGAACAAGCGGCGGAGCAGATGGGGCAGTCGCGGCCCCCTTGGGACACCACGGTGACTGCCGAGTGGCATCCAGAAATGGAGGAAGGAGTCCATTAAGAAATAGTTAACAAATAATCAACAAAAAGGGAGACCCCCAGTTCTAGAGAGCATCTCCCCATGAAATCCAATTCAGCTTGGAAGAAGCCAAGGACAGCCATCCGTCTTGCATCCTTGCCCTTGGCCGCCATCAGAGCTTGGCAGGCGTCTCTATTGCAATAAGCAGCTGACAGTCAGAGGGGAAGAGGGAAGGAATTTGAACTCAGAAGAGCTCCAAGAGCAGATCAAGGTCACCAGCTGGTTGGCTTAGTCGATGACCTCATTTGGAGGCTGTTGAACCCGGACTCTAAGGGTGACTGGCACACTCCAATGCAGCCCAGCACCCAGAGGTTATGAGCATTTTATCTGGGGCTCATCTGGGATTTCTGATTAGCCACTGACTTCAGTACATGAGGAGGGAGCACATGCCTCGTTGGGAGCATATTTAAGATCCTGGATTAGAATAAGAAGGAATATCAAGGGGCTTTCAGTCTAACTCTCTCATCTGATGCATGAGGAATCCAATTTAAGCCAATTCACCATTTAAGAAGCTTCTATACCCAAGTTACCTCGCTAGGAACCATGGTACAGAGATCCAACAAAATGGTGTCCGCCATCATGGAGCTGAATTTCCACTGGCTCGTCCGACTACTACACGGAAACCAGTAATCCCCAGCTCACATTCACGTAGACAGTTTGGGTCCCAGAGGACAGACGGCTCCTCCAGCTCGCTGCAGGGCTCCAGGGGCAATCCTTTGGGGATGGGGGTTTGTTTTTCTGGGCTTCAGCTTAAGCTCCCCCCATGGTTAACAATTTACATCAATTAGTCAACCAGACAGCTCACTTTTAGAAGGAGGCACTTAGAAGGTGGCATAATAATAACAGCTGGAACAAAACATCCCCCAGAAGTCTGTAACAAACCCTCTCACCAGTACACAGGAAGTCTGAGAGGAGACCTTGTTGTTGTAGTTCAGTCATTTTAGTCTCTTTTCTGACTCTTCGTGACCCCATTGGGGGTTTCCTTAACAGAGATACTGGAGTGGTTCTCCATTTACTTCTCCAGCTCATTTTATAGATGAGGAAACTGAGGCCAACAGGGTCAAGCAACTTTCCCAGGGTCACATAGCCAGTAAGAATCTGAGGTCACATTTGAACTCAGGTCTTCCTGCCCTGAATCCACTACATCACCTTAGTTGCCCTGAACTCCATCTTAAGAAGCACAAATGCAAAAGAGTAACTTCCTACCTGGAGGGCCCTTTTCTAGACATCCAAAGCTGTGTCCTTAGATGGGCTCCTCCTAGGAAGTGCCTTAAATGGCTAATTTATTTTAGGAAATGTCTGAGGAAACCAAGGCCCAAGAGAGTGAAGGAATTGCCCAAGTTCTCACAAATAGCAGGTAGAGAGTCCAGGCCACAAGCAAGATCGTCAGATGCTGGAGGGCAGGCAGGTCTTTTACCTGCCTCCGTCTCCCCAGAGCTCAACCCATGGTGGGTGCTGTATCAGAATGATGATCAGCTCACCACTTCTCCAGCATGGGATGAAATCAACCGGGAAGTGGGCAAAACTCCAGGCAGTGATGGAGGGAGGAAAGCTCGATAGCTTGGAAGGACCGTCTGTGTTCTGTTGGGTGGAGATCCATCTGCCTAGCCCCTTGGGGGGGAGGAGTGATCTGGAGGTGCTCGAATTCAGAGGAAGCTCTGGGAGCCCCTGCCCAGCTCCATCTCTGCTAGCCTTGGAGAGGGGATGATGGGGAAGCCAGGGACGCAGCCTTCCCAGCACTAAATGACCAAAGGCTAGAAAGGGTCTGTGAGTGACCCCTCCAGTCCCCACGGCTGCTCTAACCAATAGCCAGGCTTCTGTTCAGATGGGGGCCCATCAGGGAGCACCAGCCGGGCTGGTGGCTGCTTAATAAGCGATTGCTTCTCTTTTCTTCCCATTTTCTTTTACTCCATCATAAAAACAATGACAGTAAAGCTCTGATTCTCTTATTTGCCATAATGAAGATTTACTCATTGCCGGCAAGTTTCCTTTCTTCCCCACTCTCGCTCCGCTGCCTGAGCCCAACACACCTTCCTCTTTCTCTCCCCAGAAGTAGTTCCAGGGTCATAACGAGGCCAGGGCCATCGGGGCTTTGCCCAGAGCAGCAGACGGAGAATGGACCAAGAGCGCTAAAAGTCTTTCAGATGCCCAGAGCGCCTAGCGCTCATTTAAGTGCCTACTACGGTGCCAGGTACAGTGAATGCAATTCTTACAGAGCTTAATAGGAAGCTACTAGATGGCAGGCTGGGTAAACTCAAGAAAATGAAATAATAATAATAGCATTCACATAGCACCTAATATGTACTGCTAAGAACTTTACAATTATTATTACAATTATTATCTCGTGTGATCCTTGAAACATCTTTGGGAGGAAGATGCTATTATTTTCTTCTTTTTACAGATGAAGAAACTTGTGTATTCAAAGGTGACATGACTTACCCAGGGTCACACCGCTGGAAAGTGTCTGAGGCTAGATTTAAACTCAGATTTGTGACTCTAGACCCAGTGTTCTGTGCACTGCAGTGCCTCTAGAATTTATTAAGAGCCTAGTATCAATGAGAAAGAGAACAAGAGACAGAGAGAGAATGAGAGAGTTGACAGGGACAGATGAGAGACAGAGAGAGACAGAGACTGAGACAGAGAGAGAGAGAGAGAGAGAGAGAGAGAGAGAGAGAGAGAGAGAGAGAGAGAGAAAGATGACAGAAGAGACAGACACACAGTCAGATATTCAGAAGAGAGAGAGATGGACAGAGACAGACACAAAGAAGAGAGAGAGATGGCATAGAAGAGAGAGAGAAATAAAGATGACAGAGAAGAGACAGAGACACACTGAGAGTCAGGGAGTCAGTAGAGGCAGAGAAAGAGAGTCAGAGAGGGAGAGAGAGAGAGAGAGAAAGAGAAAGGGAGGGAGGGAGGGAGGGAGGGAGGGTGGGAGAGAGACAGACAGACAGAGAGACACAGAGAGATAGAGACAGAAAGACAGACACAGAGAGATAGAGACAGAGAGACAGAGAGACACACTGAGAGTCAGGGAGTCAGTAGAGGCAGAGAAAGAGAGTCAGAGAGGGAGAGAGAGAGACAGAGACAGAGAGAGAGAGAGAGGGAGAGAGGGAGGGAGGGAAGGAGGGTGGGAGAGAGACAGACAGACAGAGAGACACAGAGAGATAGAGACAGAAAGACAGACACAGAGAGATAGAGACAGAGAGACACACTGAGAGTCAGGGTGTCAGTAGAGGCAGAGAAAGAGAGTCAGAAAGGGAGAGGGGGGAGGGAGGGAGAGAGACAGACAGAGAGACACAGAGAGACACAGAGAGATAGAGACAGAGAGACAGAGAGATAGGGAGAGACAGATACAAGAGATAGGGAGAGGCAGAGGCAGAGAGGGAGGGAGGGAAAATAAATACTTAATCACATAGATAAATAAGCAGGTGGCGTTAGTAATTATTTTCTGATCAAAAAGGCAATGAAATAGTCTACCAGTAATTTGCTGACTGTGATTGGCAGCAGGAAAACCTTCGGCTGGGTAGCTGCTCACGCTGCCAAGGGCCTGTTCAGGAAGGGACACCTCCTCAATTCACTTGCTGCCTCCCAGGTACAAAGGTGCCTGGATTGCACTTTCCCTAGAAGGCTGGAGGGTGACAAGGGGAGCCCTTCCTGGCCTCCTGAGCATCGGAATGAGAGGGCCACCAAGAGACGGGCAGGAAAGCACGGTTCTTTCCCAGAGCTCCCTGCAGGAAGCTGCCTGGCTCGGTGCCCCATATGGGCCAGACCACAAGGCCATCACAAACCAGCGAAAGCCTGGGCGACCTTCTATAAATTACTCAGCGCGAACACCTCGGTGCCAGGAATCACAAACCACAGCAGCGTGTTTGAGAAAAGGCAGAAACGTCCCCCCGGCTCCTCGATCCAATCAATGCAGCCCGGGTTCTGCTCTTACCCACACGTGGCAAATGGATGTAACTGGGGTGAACCCAACTTGCCTTCCTCTCCAGATGCACTTCATCACCAAGCCTAAGAGATTCATTAATGAGGAGAGGCCAATGCCAGAGTCAGAACTGAAAGGGGGGGGGTCATCATTATTTCTTTGTCTGAAGCAAGACCAGAAACACCTGTGCAGGATCCATGGGAAATGGCGACATTTAACCCAGATGCCCCTCTAGGCTCCCCTGGTTAAGGCAAAGATCCCGGGGGGGGGGGGGGGAGCCTGTTGCTGGAGACGGATGTGATCATGATCTTTCTCCGTCAGCTCAGAAGCCTCCATGGCTTGTTAAGGCGCCATTATTTAGGAGGAGGGGGAGGCCCCAGCCTCTGATTTCCTCAATGTAGGAAATTCCCAGTGAGGAGACTCTTTCCATCAATCCAGATCACCGATTTGTTGGTAACTTACAGCCTTCCGGGGTTGCCTGGCCAATCACAGATGGAGTGACTGACACCATGTCACCCAGGCAGTCTAGGACAGAGACAAGACTAGAACCGTCCTGGCTCCAGAACCATCTCAAGGTACAACGTCCCTATTGCCTTTCATAGTTATCAAATGTCTTCTTTATAATCTATAATTGGGCGGTAGGCAATAACAGTTCCATATTTTCTGCTTCTGTGATTTGGTTTGTGATTTGCCCTTTGACCTGTCTTGGTGGATGACCTTAGAGAGCTGCCATGGACCTCACCTTACTTAGCTGGGTGCCAAGCTCAGCAAACACCTTTCCTGGACCTTCCAGAGTCTGACATCCCCTGGACTATCCCAAGGTCACCTCATACCACAGCTAGAAAATGGAGAGGGCTTTAGGGAAGTTTAATAATCAAACTCAATGTCCATTAAACTTTAAGGTTTAAAAAGAGCTTTTCTCCCCACATAGCCCTGTGAGTAGGCATTATCATTCCCATTTTACAGAAGAAGAAACAGAGTCCCTGATCAAATGGTTTACCCAAATGAAATGAGTCATACAATAAATCTGTAGAAATAGGGCTAGCTAATGAATTTCTATATGGTGGTTTTCTCTAATGAAATAGCCCAAGGTTATCTACAGTGAGTACAAAACCAAGATGAGTCCAAGGCCCCTGGGCCATGAGTTCTACCAGGTGACAAATGGAGCTGGAGGTGGGGTATCCAGATGGAAATATCCAACAGGCACTTAGAAATGTGGGACAAGAGCTCCAGGGTGAGTTGGTGATAAGCGTATGGATTTGGGGCTCATCTGCATAGAGATAGAACCTGAAGCTTATGGATGTAGCTCAGGGATAAAGGGAAGAACAAGGGAGGAAGAATGGAAAAGAAAGGGATAGTGCCTTAGAGACCACCCTCCCCAGAGGAACTAAGAAAGAGGAACCAGAAAGAGCTACCCAAGAGATAAGAGGAGCCCTAAAAAGCCCAGGATCATGGAAACCATGGCCAACAATGTCAAATGCTGCAGAGGTGTCAACAGGGGTGAGTTTACAGAAAAGGAATTTCAAGCTTCTCCCTTGTCCAGGGAAGTAATCACTGGTCCTGTTCAAAAATCTTACCTCCAAGTCATCTATCTATCCATCTATCTATCTATTTATCTATCTATCCATCCATCCATCTATCTATCTAATCATCTATCCATCCATCTATCCATTCATCCATGCACCCATCTATTTTTCTATCCATGTATCCATCCATCCATCTATCTAGTCATCCATCCATCTATCTATCCATATCTATATATCTATCCATCTATCCATGCATCCATCCATATCTATCTATCCATCCATCTATCTGTCCATGCATTCATCCATCTATTTATCTATCTGTCCATGCATCCATCCATCTATTTATCTATCTATGCATCCATCTAACTATCTATCGATGCATCCAACCATCTATCCATCTATCTATCCATCCGTCTGTCTATCTGTCTATCTATCTATCTATCTATCTATCTATCTATCTATCTATCTATCCCTCTAATTCCAGGCATCACAGAACCACAGAATATTCAATCTGGAAGGCATTTGAGTGCTGCTCTAGTGAAATCCCTCCATTTTATAGATCAGAAAACATGAGTAAGATGAGGAGACTTAGCCAAAGTCACGCTAATAAGTAGCTGAGTTTGGCCTTGGATTCAGATCTTGTTGTTCCAAGTTTAGCAGTTTCCCACATCACTGAAGAAGGCCACCATACTTGGCATAACATGTGGCTTCCGCAGTCGCTGTCACAGGGACATTCAAGGCTCCCTGTCTCCTCAGGGACAGTCCAGGCATCATCTGAGTCTCAGAATCTCTAGACTTGCCCCTGATTTTCGTTAGTTGGCAAGGATGTCAAGGTCTTTTAGGAGGAAATAAGAACATAACCCATTCATAGACCTTCCCATTCCCTCAAATAAAAATTCAAAAGTCCTAGAAAGTCAATTAGTCAGCTAATATTTATTGTGTACTCTGGGCCAGGTACTGGGAGGACCATAGTTTTACTGGTGGAACAGAAACTTCTTGAGAGAAGGGACTGAATCAGCAGAGCTTAGCATAATGCCTGGAACAGTGCAGGCAATCTTAGAATGCTTGTCACCTACAGGTCCCCTAGCCTCCTATGCCTCAGTTTCTTCTTGAGAAAAGGGACTCTTTTTCATTGGAATTGTCATAGCCCAGCATAGTGTCTGAGATAGTAGACAATTTTAAAATGCTTGTCCAAGACCCACACTGAATTGCAAATCAGAGAGTTCAAATCCTCATTTTGCCATTAACTAAGTGACTTTGTCATCTACAAGTCACCTAAATTCCTGAGCCTCAGTTTCTTCATCTGTGAAATGAGGGCATTGAACATGGTGTCCTCTAAGGTCCCTTCCAAATTTAGAATTATAATCCTATGACCTCCCTGAGTCTCAGTTTCCTCATCCATAGAATAAAGTGGTTGAACCAGGTGGCCTTTATAAGCTCCATTCTATGGTCCCATTGTCCTCCATTTCCTCATCTGCAAATTATCCAATCCAGAGGCTCAGAGTGGGGGCTCAGCAGTTAGAAAGTCAGAGCTGGAGATGAGAGGTCTTGAGTTTAAATCTGGCCTCAGACCCGTTCTAGCTGTGTGACCCTGGGCAAGTCACTTGGTGCCCCCTTGCCCAGCCCTCACCGCTCTTCTGCCTTAGATCATTAGAATTTTTTCTAAGCTGGAGGGGGTTTTAGCAAAAGGGTCTCTCCCAGCGCTCCTGGCTGCCAGCGACTTTCTCCGCGAGCTCTCTTTCCTCTCTCCATCTCTCTCTTTCCTGGGGCTCCCCCCTATTTTGGGGAGTGAAGAGGAAGCTGTTTGCTTCCCACATCACGGGAATCTGAGCCTCCTGGGCCAGGCTGGCTCTCTGATGAGGACCCAGAAACAGGAGGAGGGAGGAATGAACGCGTCCTGCTGGAGGCTGGTCAAGAGAACAGATGCCTTTTACGAGCCGATCTGAGCACCTCTCCGCACCTTTCCAAGGTGGACAGTTGTGGGCTCCAGCCAAGCCAATTGGCTGCCCGTTTCCTAATTCATGAACAGGGAGTGAAGGCGGTCCAGCAAAAATTGGCTGCTCATCTGTTCAGGAACAAATGTGGATGGAAAGGACCCAAGTGTTCTATTAACAGCCTGGGCTTCACCACGCCCTGGCCAGAAGCAGGGAGCCATTGATCGTCTGTTCACTCCTGTCATTGCCCGCCTGGGGAATCCGTCTATTCTGTTAGAGAGGGAAGCCAGACCCTTCTCATTCTTTCGGCAAGGAGTCACAAAGTAGGTGTCTGCTTTGGCAGGGAGCCCTGTCCTAGGCACTATGGGGGGAGATGAGATCCATAGAGCTCGTTATGTCCCTGGAGAAGCTCACACTCTAGGGGGAAAAAAGTCAAGGATTTCAGGGTGGAAAGAGCACTGAATCTGGAGGCCAAGGACTTGGGTTCAAATGCCAACTCTGACACTTCCTATCCAGGTGACCTTGGGAAAGTAACTTTACCTCCTCATGTCTGTAAAAGGAAGGGATTGGTCTAAATGGCCTCTAAGGTCCCTTCCAGCCCCATGTCTGTGATTCTGTGATTCCCCCTCAAGCCCTGTATGTTATAGATGAGGGAACTGAGCCCCACATGGGGGAGTGACTGGCCCTACCTCATAGGAAATGAGCTGGATTTGAACCCAGTACTTCTGACACCAAAGCCAATGGTTTGGGGTCTCTGACAGGCCCCTTCTCTTACATGCCTCTAGGTGAGAGAGCTGGGGAACACTTAAAGACCACATAAATGTCGCAGGAATTCAAAGGAGGGCAAGATTGATTTGGAAGGGGATTCGTATAGAAAGACTGTGGGAGGGACCCCAGGGATGTCACCCCCTCATTTAACCCAGAAAAAAGCTGATGCTCAGAGAGGGGGTGTCCATCCTGTATTCAAACCTCGGTCTCCTGAAAGTACAAACTGATGAGGAATAAACTGGCATGATGTCCTTGGAGCTGATAAGGCTTGCGTTCAAATTCTGCCTCTGGTCCTGAGCAACTGTGTGACCCAGGACCAGTCACTTATCTCTAAGGAACTCAGGCAACTCAGATTTCTATTACAAACTCCCTAATGGCCTTTAATGATGGTAAAGGGCTCCTCTAGGAGGCCTTCCCTAATGCCCCTGAGCTCTGGCCTGCCCTGGAAATACAGCCAGTTTCCAGATAGAAGCAAGGCTAAGAGCTCTCCAAGCAAAGAGGACTTGGCTGAGGGAATGCTATTTACCATTGCCTTGTTTCAAGGGTCGGTGCTCCCTGGATGCTCCCTGTCTCCAAAGCCCGGCTTTGGGGCACCAATACTCTCTCAGGGGACAGTAGTCATGGATGGACAGCCCATCAGCTTCTGACACAGAGTCAAATTCAGAGCTAGAAAGGACCCAAGAGGCCATTTCATCCAACCTCTTTATTTTCCTCATCCTACCTCCTTATTTTACAGATGAGGAAACTGAGTCCCTGGAATATATTATAGGATCGCTGTAGGGGACCTCAGAAGTCATTGATTCCCCTCATTTTACAGAAAAGGGAAATAAAATCCAGGGAAATAAACTGATTGCTCAAGGTCATACAGGCAATCAGAAGACAGGGGCAGAATTTGAACCCTGATCCTCGGACTCCCAAGTCCAGTAATTTCCCCAGTGTACCACAGTGACTCCTAGACCCAGACTATTTGAAAAAATCTTCAGTGCTTTGGATGGATCCAATTCTAAGAAATCCTAGAAGCACATTAACAAGATTATACAGATGGGGGAGGGGAGCAGCTAGGTGGCTTAGTGGATAGAGAGCCAGACTTAGAAACCTAGAGAGATCCTGGGTTCAAATCTGGACCAACATACTTCCTAAATGTGTGGCTGTAGGCAAGTCACTTAAACCTCCATTGTCTAGCCCTTACTGTTCTTCTGCCTTGGAACCAATACCCAGTATTGATTCTAAGATGAAAGAAAGGGATTTTTGAGAGGAAGGAAGGAAGGAAGGAAGGAAGGAAGGAAGGAAGGAAGGAAGGAAGGAAGGAAGGAAGGAAGGAAGGAAGGAAGGAAGGAAGGAAGGAAGGAAGGAAGGAAGGAAGGAAGGAAGGAAGGAAGGAAGGAAGGAGGGAGGAAGGGAGAAATTGAAATAAAGATAGAAAGAGAGAAAGAGAGAAAGAAAGAAAGAGAAAGAGAGAGGAAGGAAAGAAGGAAGGAAGGAAGGAAGGAAGGAAGGAAGGAAGGAAGGAAGGAAGGAAGGAAGGAAGGAAGGAAGGAAGGAAGGAAGGAAGGAAGGAAGGAAGGAAGGAAGGAAGGAAGGAAGGAAGGAAGGAAGGAAGGAAGGAAGGAAGGAAGGAAGGAAGGAAAGAAGGAAAGAAAGAAAGTTGGAGGTGGGAATGGGTGCTGGGAAATGCTTACATCCTTGTATCTTTGAGATTAGAGATTCATTTCTCGTCAGGATGAAATACTAAATCCTCCCCCTAACATTCAGTTCTCTCCCTCCTTGGCTCTACCTCCTGGCTTCCCTGACTTCCTTCAAGTCCTACCTAAAATCTCACCTTCTGCCAGAAGCCTTTCCCATCCTCCAGCTCATCCTGGATCTCTTCTGTTGAAGCAAAGCTCTTTCTATGTTGTCTCCCCCATTAAGACTGAAAGTTCCCTGAGGGCAGGGGCTGTTTTGGACTCTTTCTAGACCCAACGATTAGCTCGGTTTGTGGCACGTCGAAGGCTCTTCATAATGGCTCACTGACTTGACTTCTGATTGGGCTGGCCTGTCGGGCTTGACATTCCATCACTGTGCCTTGGCACACCTGGAAAGAGCATCCCTCCCTGCCTGCCTCCAGTCTTAGATTCTCTGGCTTTCTTCAAGCCAGCTCCCCCAGCAGACCTCTCCTGGTGTACTTGACCCAGAGGGTTCTCTCCCTCCCAATAACCTTTGCGAATACTTTGTTTCCCTCTGTGTGAACACGATGGGGCGCCCAGCCTCAGCCCAGGTAGAATGGAGGCCGTTCGAGGGCTGTTGGGTCTCTGCGGCCTCAGTGCCTGGAAGAGCACTTGGCCCCCAGGAAGTGGGCGTTTACAGTTTGTAGCATCGTGGTATGATGGAAGCTGTGCTGGCTATAGAGTCCAAAACCTGGATTCAAATCCTGTTTTTCGTGCTTTCTGCCTCCGTGATCTTGGAGCTTGGCTTCCTCATCTGCAGAGAGGCAGGGTTGGACCACGTGTCCCCCCGGGCTCCGGGTCGAGCCCACGCCTTGGGCCCTTCATCCTGTTCCCTCTTCTACAAATCGGGGTTCAAGAAGAGGGTCTCAGATGCCACCATCCTCCAGACCATCAAAGCCGTCCTCTCCATTGTGTGCGCTCAGGCTCTCCGTGCCCTTGAAGGCGACTCTCTGAAACACCAGCCGTGCACCGGAGCCATCTGTCTGGCAGAAAAGCCTGCCAGCCTGCCAGCCTGCCAGCAAGACAATGGAAAGCGGCCCCCAGTGAAAGGCATCTCTGTGACAGGATGTCAGCCCGGCGCTTGCCGGTGATATCACACCTTCCCAGACACCCTCGCCGGGCCCCTCTGCCAGGTCTCTCCAAAGCACCTGCTGCCAGCCTTGAGCAGCCTCCCTACCGCACGAGAGGGGCACAGGGAGGGCGAGAGGCAGCTGTCTCGGTGGGCCGCCTCCAGCGAGCCCCGAATCCCAGCAGGGTTGGGGGAGAGGAGGCAGCCGTCTGGGGAGGAAAATCCTGTGGCTGAGATGAATTGGAACAGAGGCAGCCAGGCAGCCTGCCCCAGTCATCCCTCTTCCCATCCCTGCTGTCCGTGGTCCCCCTGCCAATGGCCAGGCCACGTGACTCTGGGCCCGTCCAAGAAAATGGGAATTGATCCGGGGGGTAGAATTTGGTGGGACGACCAACTGAAATTAAGATGGCAGGTTCCTATTCCCTCCCTCCCACCATTCTCTGGGCCTCTCAGGGAAGGGGAGGGGAGGGGGCTCAGGTAACGGCAATACGGCTTCTCGGGCAGCACTGGTCCCACAGAAGCCAGGCACACGCTTGTGCCTGATCCCGTCAGGCTCGGGATTTCTGCAGATTGCTTCTTTGTCCTCATATTTGGTCTGTCCTTTGAGTGGTGCCCCAGGCAGTCCCTCTCCCGCCTCCACCACAGCCACTGGCTTGTTAAAGAGTGGCCTCGCGCACAGGCTCAGCATCCTTTCAGGCACTGGGCATCCCCTGCCACTGGCAACGGACTGATTTTCAAGGAGTCCCCAAACACCGGGAAGAACAACGCCCCCCTGCCTGAGGAAGAAAGACCAGGATGAAGGACTTGTTCCGGAGCCCCTGGAAGCGGTGCTAGAACACAGTTCTAAGGACAGGCATGAGTGGAGGTGAGCGGAGAAGCGGGAAACAGCAACCAACCAACACCTTTGCATGGTGGATTCCCTTCAAAGAATAGCTCATTTGGCTCCCCCCTCCCACAGGAAGCCTGATTGGAACTTCCCAATTGTTAGCATGTTCTCTCTTGAAATCACTGTTTTACTGGCATGGGACCAAAGACTGGGGCTCTTAGCTCTGAAGTTAGAAACCGTCTCAGAGACCATCTAACCCAACCACCTTATTTACAGAGAAAAAGGGAGCCTCAGGAAGGAGGTGACCTGCCCCAGGTAACACAGGTTAACTAAGCAGAACAGTCTGGATTTGAACCCAGGTCCTCTGACTCAAGAAATAGAGCTCTGAGTTGCCCCCACACTGATGAGACCATGGCTTCCTATCACGCCTAGAATAAAATACAAACCGTCTCCAATCCTAACGTTATCTGGCTGCCTCCTACCAGCCATATACCACAGCTCCTATTCACACTCTCCATTCTAGTCAAACTGGCCCGCTGGTTGCCCCCCTTCTCCTACCTCGGAGACTTTTCAAGAATGATCACCACATTTCCAATGCATTTTTCTTCCCCTTCACCTCCTAGACTTCCAACCCTCCTTCAAAGCATGATTTGCACACATCAATGACGTTGTTAGCAAGTAAGCTTCTTGAAGCCAGGGGATGTTCTCATTTGGATTTTTGTTATTCAGAGCTGGCATATAGTAGATGTTTCTTCTTTCTCCTCTTCCTCCTCCTCCTCCTCATCTCTCTCTCTCTCTCCCTCCCTCTCTCTCCCTCTTTATCTCTCTCTTCCTCTCCCTCTCTCCCCCCCACTCACTCTCTCTCTGTCTCTGTCTCTGTCTCTGTGTCTCTGTCTCTCTGTCTCTCTCTCTCTCCCTCTCCCTCTCCCTCCTTCTCTCTCTCTTTCTCTCTCCTTCTCTCTCTCTCCCTCTCTCTCTCTCTCTGTCTGTCTCTCTGTCTCTGTCTCTGTCTCTGTCTCTGTCTCTCTCTCTGTCTCTCTCTCTCTCTCTCTCTCTCTCTCTTTCAGCATGCAATAAATGCGAGGCTCAGCAGCAGGACTTGAATCCAAGTCTTCATGGATGCCATTCTGCCATGTATTGTGGATACAAAAAGAAAAGGAAACAGGTTGTTCATGATGAGCCTCCGTTGTATGGGAGAGACTGTAATTGTGTAGTGGATAGACTGCTGATTTGGAGTGAGGAAACCTTGAGTTGAAATCCAACCTCAGACACTGAGTTGTGTGACACTGGACACATCACTTTACTTCTATCTGCCTCAGTTTCTCATCTTTGAAATGGAGAATCATAAGGGAACCTACCTCCTAGGGTTGTTATAAGGATAAAATGATACAATATATGCAAAGGGCTCCACAAACATTAAAGGGCTATATAAAACTGACTCTTCTCCATGCGCTGGCTGGACGGAATTCCAAAATCAAAGGGGCAGGATTTGAAGAGGAGGAACCTGGGTTTGAATCCTTGCTTTGACATTTACTCCTTATGTGACTTTAGGCAAATCATCCGCCCTCCTTGGGCCTCAGTTTCATCATCTGTAAAATAAAAGGGTTGGGGGGGCAGCTGGGTAGCTCAGTGTGTTGAGAGCTAGACCTAGAGACGGGAGGTCCTAGGTTCAAATCTGACCTCAGACACTTCCCAGTTGTGTGACCCTGGGCAAGTCACTTGACCCCCATTGCCTAGCCCTTACCACTCTTCTGCCTTGGAGCCAATACACAGTATTGATTCTAAGACAGAAGGTAAGAGTTTTAAAAAAATAAAAAATAAAAGGGTTGGAATAGGTGGTCTCTGAGTTCCCTTACAGATCTCAATCTAGGATTCCATGACTCAAGTATCCTGGGTCTGCTGCTTCTTACCTGTGTGACCTCAAGTAAGTTCCTATGATTTCTCGAGGCCTCAGTTTCCTCAACTGTAAAATGATTATTTTGGACTGCGTCTCTGAGGTGCCTCTTAGCTCAAGTCTATGCTCAAATGATTCAATTAGGCTTTTTAAAGCTCTAGAGGTCTCATTTCCATCTGAGTGCACTGCTAGCCTCAGAGGATCAATGCCTCAGCTAATCACTGAAGTGAAATTCCAGGGGCAACTAGGCAGCTCACTAGAGAGCCAGGTCTAGAGTCAGGAGGTTCCGGATTCAAATCTGACCTCAGACACTTGAGTAAGTCACTTGACCCCCATTGCCTAGCCTTTATCACTCTTCTGCCTTGGAACCAATACTAAGTGTTGATTCTAAGACTAAAAGTAAGAGTTTAAAAGAAATGGAATTCTATCCTGAATCATCATTATTGTGAGGGGCCTCTCCTTGTTGTTGCTTGACTGACGATTATGTACAAAGAATCATCATATTTCTTCTTCCTTCTTCTCCTCTTCCTCCTTCTCTTCTCGTTTTTCTTCATGAAATATGAGTTTCTCTGCTTTCAAGGGCATTCCTCTTCAAGATCTGAACACAAGACTCTAGGTGAGCATCACAGGGCAGAAGGTATCCAGAATGATGCTGTCTTCCTTTCCCCCTAGACTTGGCGGCAGGAGGCAGAGAAGGAGAGCAGACGAGTGATTTCAAGTCACAGAAAGCCTGATAGTTTGAGGAGCTTTGCTCTTGGGGTTCTCGAAGTCGGCAGTCCAACATAACCCACCTCCCCAGAGTTTTGGCTTTCTCTGGTGATATCCACCCCTGACTCTGCCCCAGATCCCCGGCCCCTTCCCTGACTCAGAGGCTCTGTCACGAAGCAAACCAAAACAAGAGCGGAGTTGGATGAGTCAGACATACTCATCTCCTGCTCTGGCAGTGCGCCTTCTCTGACATCAGAGAGAGTCCTGTCACGCACCAGGACTGCTCCCTTCAATCCGTCAACAGCATCTTTAGATAGCAATCCACTTGGCTGTGCAGTGATCCCACCCTAATTTCCCCATCTTCTCTAAAAAGATCAAATCAAAAAATGAGACTGCTGAATTCAAGATGCGCTGCCTCCAAACTTCCCTTGAATTGCCAGGGATGCTCTAGGAACCTGTTTTTAAAGGCCAGTGAGATTAATTTGACTCATTTGTTCTTCACTCTTAGCTCAATATTCATCTTAATGTCCCTGTAGTTTCTGGAACGTTCCCCTTACTATAAGTTGGGATAACCTTTACTTGTCTTCAGTTATGGGAACCTTTGCCAGATAACTCTAACAATAACCTTTAACTCTAACCTATTATGTCTCAAAGATTAGCCCCAATGATTTCTTGATCCCATTTACAAGTCCTGTCTGCACCCTGAGACTATACATCTTAGGGACCTCGAGATGGGAACTATTTTAAAGGAGTAAATGCTT
This sequence comes from Monodelphis domestica, assembly GCF_027887165.1. Lineage (NCBI taxonomy): Eukaryota > Metazoa > Chordata > Mammalia > Didelphimorphia > Didelphidae > Monodelphis > Monodelphis domestica. Next base: position 310,743,287 of record NC_077231.1, read on the forward strand.
TTTTTACCATCTTCCTTCTCACCTTGAGTTTTAATTCTTTCTTCACATTTGTCTATCTTTCCCCACTGGAAAATTGTTCCCCCTTGTGGAGAACATGGAAGCAAGGCAGGAATTGAGTGTTTCTGCCTTCCCTCTGACACTTTCCCTGCCCCGAGTCCATCAATGGTTGTATCTCTTCTTCACTCATCTAACTGCTTCAAATACAACTTTTTTAAAATCCCTTTTTGCTCTTCAGCATTTTCTGCAAGCCTCGGGCCATTCTGAGTGTTGGTCTTTTGAAAACTGGTGTTAGAGATTAAAGCTACTTTTTTGAATCTATCACTGACTGGGGATTCACTGAGCTCAGCACACCACATTCACTTAGGCATTTGGGGAATCCTTTTGTAATCATGATGGTGACAAAGAACTAACTTATGGTCCCATTGGTGGATGGTAACTAAAACCAGCTCTGGTCTCGGAATGTAATGCAGTATTGCTGTCCTGGAAGAAATAACAAATAGGAGGAATTCAGATAAATGCAGGAAGAACTCTATGATGTGACCAGAGAAAAGAAAGAATGAGAATGACGTACGTCAGCTAAATAATGCAATGAAAACAACTCTAAAAGGCATCTGAACCAATCTTAGCCCTAGAAAACTGACAGGAAAGTCCACTTCCTTCTCTGCAGAATGGGAGCGCCCAGGCGTGGGATGCTACATATTCTGCAAGACCAGGTCACCTTGTCAGCAGCTTTGCTTACCATTTTTCTTTGTTACAAGATAGGGTTCAGTAAGGGGCCTGGCAGGATATTGGAAAATAGTTGTGGCATTTTCAGAAATCAATAAAACTATTTTTTAAAAACTAGCTAATATTGGTGCAATAATCTTTCCTACTTGTTTATTGACTTGTAGAATGTCTTTGTATGCAATGTGTGCATGGTCTGTGTGTGTAGAAGAGACATTGGATCAGGATCTGGATTTTTCCAAGTGTAGTAATCAAGTGATAAAGCAAATAGCCGTCCATGGGGCACCTTCTTTATAAAGGCACAGTGCCAGCAGATGTAGGGAATACAATGAAGTATAAAATACCCTTCCTGGTCCTGAAGAGGTTACAGTCTAGTTGGGAATATGAGACACATATACAGAGAAAGTCAGCAATGGTCAAATGGCAGATCACCAGAAAAGGGAGGCCAAGAACGTAAACTAGGATGGTGAGAAAAGATTTTGTGGAGACAGTGGGTTTTGCATTGGCTCATAAAGGATGGGTAGAGTAGTTGAGGTCTTAGAGCTAGGAATATCCTCTAGAATGGTTTTAGATCAAGTTGGATTTATGCAAAAGAACTAAATGTCACCCAGACCAACATTCTGCCAAGGTGAAAGATCCATGTCATGGTTATGGTGAGAAGAAGTCACTTATTTATGGGCTTGTATTAAGGAGAGGTAGTTGATTCAGACCCTTATCTATTAATTTCCCTTCTAACCCCAGTTGATAGAATTACCAAAAGTAAGAGACAAATAACAGTAGTGGGGGGGAGGGGGGCAGGGTGTTCATGTTTAAAGTTTTACACTTATTCATCTTTTACAAGATGGAGAGACAACTAGTAGCAATGCAATGATCCAGGACAATTCTGAGGGCCTTAGAAGAAAGAATGTATCCACATTCAGAGGAAGAACTGTGGGAGTAGAAACACAGAAGAAAAACAACTACTTGATTACATGGTTCGATGGGGATATGACTGAGGACGTAGACTCTAAATGATCACCCTGGTGCAAATATCAGTAATATGGAAATAGGTCTGGATCAATGGCACATGTAAAACCCAGTGGAATTGCTCACTTGCTATGGGAGGGGGTGGGAGGAGGGGAGGGAAAGATCATGAATCATGTAACCATGGGAAAATATTCTAAATTAACTAATTAAATAAAATTTTCCCAATTCACTGCTCTAAAAAATGTAGAGAAATCTTTAATCCAGTTGGAGGAAATTAGGAAGGCAGCTGGCCACTGGCTGGCCTTTAAAAGCTAAATTTGTTGGGCCTAGATAGTGGAGATTAGAGACTTCTAAGGATTAAGACACTTGAAAGTCTAGAGGAAGTCCACTTTTGGAAGAGGAGCCCATTTCTTAAAAGGACACTGTTCTTTGCCTTTCCTGCACACCTCAGGGAAGGGAGAAGGGAAGAGAGTTTCTCCTTCTTCCTCTCTTACCATTGGTCATGGCACTTTTCTATGAATTCACTTGCTATGGAGACGTCACACCTAATAGATCAAAGAGCCAGACTAGGTGGTCCTAAGAAGTGGGATCCCTTACAGCAGAAGAGAAAGAGGGAATTATGGATTACAAAAAGAATTAGTCTTGGCAGTTATACGTCAAGTGATGGAAAGAAACTTGCCCAGGGAGCCCAGCTGAGTCCACTGGGACACCCATTGGAGAACTTCCCAAGAAGAGAAAAGACGTCTGCACACAGCTATACCAGAAGCCAAAGAGGTGCTTTAGCCACATCTTATTTATATGTGTCTCACTCTCAATATATTCTGAGCGTGTTCCCACTCTTTCCCCTCAGCCCATTGTGGGAGAGTACACTGCAGGCATATGTAAAGAATGCTTTGCGTTGACTCCTCTTACTTTACCGTCTTAGTGAGTATCTTTGCTTTGAGCTAATTGTATCTTCGGGCTAACTAGAAAAGATGAATGTTCCAGTTGGGACTCATAAACTATAATTTTAAGAATGTGGACTAAAAAGAGTACTTTTGAGCCTGGGGTATAAGCAGTTCACCTGCTAGTGTGAGTACAAGCTGTGGGTTAGTCCCTAAAGTGGGATACAGGCATCTGCTGTATCATCCAGTAGATGGGCAAAGGACCGTCTCCCTTCTGTATTTGTAAGCCCTCTGTCCCCCAGGGGAGGGTGCTCTCTTCCCACCAGGGAGCCCCAGATCTGGACTCCACATATCCATTCTGTTACCAAGTCCTGTCACTTCAACCTTCACATCTTTTCTGTATTGCTGTTCTCTCTGCTCACACTGCCCCCAGCCCCAACTCCACAACTCCGACCTTCATCTTCTCTCATCTAGATGATCACAATAGTCTTCTAATTGGTCCTCCTATGCCTCCCATCTTCCCCTCCTCCAACCATCCGTCTCAGCAGCCAAAGTGAGCAGACTGGATATATATTTTATTCTTACACGTTCTTCTCTGCCATGCTCTCTGTGATCCACCAATGATGGGTGGCATCTTCACAGTTCCTCAAACACTACATGCCATCTCTGTGCCTTACCAGTGAGTGTCTTCTTGCCTGAAATGCTTGCCCCTTTCCCCCTGCCCGTTAGCCTCCCCGACCTCCTTTAGGATTCAGTTCAAATGCCAAATTCTATAGGAGGGAGACTTTTTCTACCCCAACTTTCAGAAAGTCTGTGTTTTGAAGGCCAGTCTCAGCCAGGCCACACACTAGAATCTGCGCTGACTCAATCCTGCCTTCCTTGAGAACTGGAGGGAACATCAAATCTCCTACAGATCGAGATTTTTCAGATCAGAATGTTCATGGAAGGATCGCCAGCCTCTGCCTTTTCTGAGGAACAAGATAATTTTTATATTAAGAGGGTCTTACCGTGGTGACAAGAGAAAGCCTTCTTCAACCTAGCTAACATCACCCATGAGAAAACAAATGTCCGTTTGGATACAGACCACGGGGGGAATGGGGGAGGTATTCTGGGCCCCCATCCCCACTCCCATCCCAAATAGCTAGATGGCTAATGAGCTGTGCATCCATCGTCATTATAATGTTGTCAGTAAATATATTCCTAACTCAGAAATTGATGTGAAGTTTCCTTAAAAAATAAAAATAAACCTTTATCCTAAAAATAATGTCTAAAGGCTGTCACTAGAGTGGGAGATAACACACACACACACACACACACACACACACACACACACACACACACACACACACACATATATATAATGGCATCCATTCATGTATCTAGGCCACAGTTTCCCAACCACAGTTTTGCAATACCTTCTGGCATCTGTAATTATTTCAAGAGATGTTGCCAAAATTTCTGGAAGTTCACAAAGGAAAAATATTTGGAATATACTTTCAGTTAAAGATAAATATACCCTGAACTGCTAAGGGATGATTCAGGAGTGAGTAAAGGGATAGGATGTATTGCAAAATGTTAACCTAAAAAAGGGAATAACGATAGGTCTGAGAATCAGGGGTCTCACAACTACGGGAGATGCGGGAATTAATTCACCTTCTCACCAGATACCAAAACTTTCTCTTTTATCTCCCACTACAAAGATATAAGCCATGTGTGCGGTGCACACACAGGTGGGTACAGGTACCCATAAATCTCATCACTTCCCCTTTGAGCCAGAACAGAAGTTCTTCATCTGTGGTTCACATACGTGCAAGCGTGTCAGACAGATTTCAGGGGGCTATAAACTGGGGGGGATGAAATGAAATCTTTCTTTCAGCATAATTGGTTTCCCTTGTAATCCTATGAATTTTATCTTCTATATTTAAAAACATTCTTCGAAGAAGAGTTCCATAGGTTTCACACATTGCCCAAGGGGTCTGTGTGACCCAAAAAAAGATCATGCGACTCGGATTCTGTAATTCTCTATAGAGAGAATGATGCCTTTGGAATCCTAATACAGCCCGTTTCAATGTGAGTAACCATGTTTGCATGTTTGCAAATGGGCCAGCGCCTCCTAAATCCCCATTTATGGGATTATGACCCTGCCTTTAGTATACACAGAAGTGTGTCCATATATGCATTTGTCTATGACTGTACTCACCAGTCTCACGTTTCTATTATACACTGAGGTTTATATAGCATTTTCTTCACACACAAAATATCAAGGGGACAGTTAGATAGCTCAGTGGATAGAGTCAGATTTGGAGATGGGAGGTCCTGGGTTCAAATCTGACCTCTTACACTTCCTAGCTGGGTGACTCTGGGCAAGCCACTTAACTCCAATTGCCCAGCCCTTAGCTCTCTTCTGCCTTAAAATTAATGTTATGGGGTTAAAAAAATTGAAAGCTATTCCTGTTTGACAAAAAAAAAGACACTAAGTCTGGAAGGAGGTAAGGATATGCCTAAAATCACAAAGCTACTCGAGGTCAAAGATTAGGGACAAACCCAAAGCTTTCCTGCCTCCATATCCTATGACAGAGGCTGGCACTAAAAAAAAGTGCCAGGCTGAAGAGTGTGTGAAACTGATCACCTCAATGGGGGAGGGACCCCAAGGGATTGGAATCTTGAGGAGGAAAAGACTCTGGCTGGCAAAGGAGTTGGTCCTCAGTCTTGAGAAGCCAAAGACAGAAGGTGGGAAAAGACTTTCTCCTGAGGGTTACCCACTTTTCCTGCCGGTGACTGGAAATCCTTCCCCCCAAAATTTCCCAATTGAAGGGACTTTCTGAAGAGAAACTTGAGCAGACTTTACCTCAACTCCCATTGCTCAGGGGTGAGTCAACCTGACTTTCTCTCAGGGGGCTCAGGCTGCCAAGGCCTGAGTTCCTCCCAAACTCTAGGAGGGAGGAAAAGGGTTTTAGATAAAGACAGGGACCCCCTTTTCCCCACTTCCCTTTCCCATCCTTCCTTGCTAGTTATTCTTTGTATTACCTGACTGAGTTGACATTAAAATACTTATCTTTTCCCCAAGCTGAGTGTGAGTGAACAGATCAAGGGGAGACTATTTGGTCTTGAGTAGTGGAGGGGGGACAAGAGGGACAAGAGCAATTGGGGAGAACAGCTTTAGCCAAGGAGGGAAGGTAGAAGGGGGAAATCTTCAAACCCCTTCTCCTCTCTCTGAGCCAACCCTAAACATCAACTGTGTCCCCCTGTACCCTGCTTTGTGAAGGGAGGTTCTCCACTCTTTCCCCCTCTCTATACTGAAAGACTGAACCCCTTAAATAATACAAACTAACCTTCCCTTATAATACAGTCCACCATGGCAATACAGGAGAAAGGGAGAAGATGAAAAGGGAGATTCTGATCCAAAGTCATGCTGTCAGATGTGCAGTGAATTGATTGATAGGCTCTCCCAGAGCCTAGATCAGCAATTCCCAACATTTTTAAAGATTCAGCAGTGCCCTATCATCTTTTTATACTCAACTTAAGCATGTCTCTGACATTGGCCCAACTCCAAGATCATTTCCTGCTTCTTAGGTCATTTCTTGTGGGGCCCTGAGGGTGTGAGAGATGTACTGGGGCCAGACACAGTTTTCAGAAGCATGGGAAATATCCTTGTCACCAACCAAGGGAACAAGCTTTGAAAACATTTTCCCAAGTTCAAGGCTGGGGAAGGACATCCTGTCTGGTGATGGCCAGGATCGACCTTGGCCCTGCATTCCTCTGGACAGCCTCTCAAACAAAAGGGGGGACAACAACCAATGGGGAGAAGGAACCATAAACAGGCCTGGGTTGGAGGGAAAGTCCCACGCTGAAGAAGTTCACAAAAGCTGTCCCTCTGACAAGTGGCTGGGGACTACAATCCTTTCCCTCATTCAGAACATTATTTTGGTTCTTTGCTCTTTTGAACTCTCTGTCTCTGGAATGGGGGGTGGAATTGTGGGGAAATAAGTGTTACACAGTGACCAAAATGTTCATTGCAAACTAGCATATGGCTCAACCAGTCAGTCAGTGAATGAGCTTATTTATATAAACCTACATACACATTATCTAGATACATAAATAGGTGTGTGTGCTGCACCAGACCTATGGTTTCAATGGCTTAGGAAGTTCAATGGTTTAGGAAGAATCCAATAAGAAATTCCCTCTATTGGATGTCAACCTTCCCCTCTCAGAAGCAGATAAATCTAACCAAAAAGTAAATAAGAAAGAAACTAAGCAAATAGAACTTTAGAAAAATTATATATGATATACCACTAAAGAAAACTGAATGGAAATAGAAAGGAATACACCTTTTTCTCAGCAGTACATGGCACCTTCACAAAAACTGGCCACATCATAGGGCATGAGAACATCACATCCAAATGCAGAAAAAAAGAAATATTAATTCATACTTTTCAGCCAATAAAAATTACACTAATCAGAGAGCAACAGAAAGAAAGACTAAAAATTAATTAAACATTAAGTAATTTATACTAAGGAATGATTGGGTAAAAGAAAAAAATCAAAGAAATAATCGACAATTTCCTGAAAGATGGCAATTAGGAGACAATATAACAGATAACGCCAAAGCAGCACTTAACAGAAATTTATATCTATAAGTGTTTATATCAATGACCCAGAGAAAGAGCAGATCAACAAATTGAGTATGTAACAAAAAAAACTAGAAAAAGAACAAATTAAAAATTCCCAATTAAGCATCAAATTGGAAATCTTGAAAATTAAGGGAGAGAGTGACAAAATTGAAAGTTAAAAAAAACTAATAAATAAGATAAGGAATTGGTTTTATTTAAAAATTAATGAAACAGATAAACCACTAATTAATTTTATTTTTAAAAAAGAAAGAAGAAAACTAAATTTCCAGTATCAAAGATGAAAAAGAATTAATGGCTCCAGAAAAAAAAAATTGTTGGTGTCAGATGCAGATCACAGAATTTTTTCATTTAAGTGTGTGTTTTTATTTGGGGATTTTGGTTCTGGTTTTATATGAATGGTCTCTTATAACAATGACCCAATATAGGAAAATAAAATTTTTTAAAGAAAAAATAAAATAGTGGAGAATCAATGAAATAGATTAGATAATCAACACATGGTAGTTAATGTCCATAGCAACTCAATGATCAATAAACCCAAAGGACCAAGCTTTGGGAGCAAGAAGGAGAAAGAAAGAAGGAGAAAACTCATTTTTTGACAAAAACTACTAGGAAAACTGGAAAGCAGTGTGGCAGAAATTAGGCATAAGCCACCATCTCACACAATACACTAGGATAAAGTCAAAATGGTTAATTGATTTAGAAATAAAGGATAACACCATTAATTAGAACATGGAAAAGTTTAATAATCAGACTTATAAATAAGGAAACAATTTATGGCCAAACAAGATATAGAGGACGTTACAAAAAATGAAAGGTAATTTTGATTATATTAAATTTAAAACAAATTAAACCAATACAACCAAGACTAGAAGAGAAACAATAAATTTGGAAAATCATTTATAGCCTCTGACAAAAGCATCCTTTCTTAAATATATGGAGAACCGAGTTAAATTTCTAAAAAGGCCAAAGCATTCCCCAAACTAAAAATGGTCAAAGGACCTAAACATGCTGTTCTCAGAGGAAGAAATTCAAACTATCCATAGTCATATGAAAGAAATGCTCCAAATCACTATTGATTAGAGAAATGCAAATTAAAACAATTCTGAGACACTATCTCACATATACCAGATTAGCTAACGCCCAAAAAGGAAAATAATAAATGTTGCAGGAGATGGGGGAAAATTGGGACACTAATATATTGTTGGTGTGACTGTGAACTCATACAACCATTCTGGAGAGCAATCTAGAACCAGATTCAAAGGGCCACAGAATGATGCGAGTCTGTATCCCAAAGAGATTAGAGATGGGGGGGGGGGGGGGGAAGGAATGACATACCTGTACCAAAATATTTTTAGCAGCTTTTTTTTTATTGTGGCAAAGAATGTGAAACTGAGGAGTTGCCCATCTCTTGGGGAATGGATGAATAAATTGGGTTATATATTGTAATGGAACACTAGTGCGGGAGTTCCCTAGCCTGATGAAATTATGGGTCCATACCAAAAACATTTTTCTCTTCAACCAGGGCTGCAGAGAGACAAGGACTAAGCTCCATCTCCTCCCCATAGAAGGCTCTCCCTCTTCATCAACCTCTGAAGAGCCCAGGGATCCTTCCAAGGCTCTGATCTGGTGCCACCTTCTATATGAGGACTTCCTAGACCCCTGACTTGTTATCTCTTCCCCATCTCAAGTGTATTAGATGTATATAGGAGGTGTTTAATTGACGCTTGTTGAATTGAATGAAATGAAGTTGCTGAGAGAGCTTAAAGGACAACCTCAAAGGCATGCATGGCCAGGCTAGGTTATGTGATCACTGAGTGAGATGTAAATTGTAGGAATGCACAATGGACTGTCCAAGGGCTACCTCAATGCCCCCTGATGTTAAAATAGCTAGGTGGAAGGAAGATTTTAAATTACTATGTGGATTTAAATGGAAATACATGAATCAGGAAGTTAGGAGGCATAGTAGAGAGGGTACTAGGCTTGGAATCAGGAAGAAGTCTCTTCCTGAGTTCAAATCTAGCCTCAGACACTAACTGGCTGTGTGACCCTGGACAAGTCACTTCATCCTGTTGGCCTCAGTTTATTTATATGTAAAATGAGCTGAAGAAGGAAATAACCAACCACTCCAGTATCTCTGCCAAGAAAATCCTGATTAGGATTTTGGACATGACTGAAACAGCTGAACAAAATAAACAGGAATCACTGAGAATGACTAATTAGGAGATGTACACATGTGCTGGGAGGGGGAATATCTACACTGATGAAACTTACTATTTCTATGACCTGGGCAATTCCCTTCTCTTCTCTTACTGAACCTCAGTTTTAAGCAGCCAGGTGATACATTGGGCAGAGCCCTGAGCTTAGAGCCAGGAAGACCTGGGTTCAAATCTTGCCTAGGATATATGACCATGGCAAATCACTTACTTAGTTTCCTTATCTGTAAAATGAGAATAGTAGTCAGATAATTATTATAAAGAAAATAAATATTCTCATAAAGATTAGGATGACAATAATAATAAATAAATAAATCCCAGAGTGGTAAGGATCAATTGAGATGATCATTGGAAAGTGCTCAGCACAGTGCTAGCACATAGTAGGTGCTGTCTAAATGTTAGCTATTATTACTGAATCTGTGATTCTCTGCATCCAGTAAAGGGGTAACCCTTTCCTACTAAAATCCCCTTACAACCAGCAGTGTTTTGCATACATCAGCCTTCCCAGTTCCCCAGATAAGAGAGGACAATGCCTTGATGATCTGGTTATCCCGCATCCTAAACAACAAAGTAGCACTGAGCCATGGAATGATCCCTTCTGGGTGCCCGGTACCCAGGAAGCAAGCATGTAGGAATGTTGGCTGTTATTTTTCATCTATTTCATTTTAAAGCTATAATTTAATCTAATTTGAAACCAGGCGTGCATGCAGAGGCTTCCTCTGGCCAAGTGCTTTCTCACTGTAAGTCAGAAGAGGAGGAAGAGCATTGGGCTGGAAGTCCCAAACCCTGGGTAGATGTCCCAACCTTCATGACCCCCATTATATTCCTCTTGACCCAGGAGGGCATCTAGGCACTAGAGGGGACCTCAGAGTTTATCTAGTCCAAACCCTTGTTTGAATGACTTGACTTATCCAAGGTCACACAAGCAGCAAGTAGCAAAGGAAGGTTTGAAAACAAGCCCTCTGGCTCCAAATCCAATGGTCTGCCCACTGCCCGTCATGGTCTTTCAGTCATAGACTCCTATTAGTTTTCCTAGAGGAGGCCAAGTGGCTCCCCCCGAGGACACCACTGGACTGGATGGACCAAGCTCCCCTCCATCTCTGAGACTCGATTCCAGGATTTTAGATGCTTAAGTCAAGATACATCGAACCCTGAAGGGTTCTGGTGGCCCCATCTGCACTAAACAGGAACGGACAGATATTCCAGCCTCTGCTTACGTGCTAAGTCATCCCTAGGAACACGGCCACCTGTTCTGACACGCAGTACCGCACCCCAGCTTGCCTGCAGCCTTCCGAGGGGCCCCAAATCCCAACCCCACCCCACTGGATGCCACGTAGACATGTCATTTGGCGGCACCAGACGCTTGGCATTTCTGCTTCTCCTGCCAGATGTCTGGCACTGGAACAACCCAGCCCAGGTCCTGGGGCCATATTCCCTGGTGCTGGAGGCCCTGGATGGGAGGCAGGTACAGATCTGAATCCCAGCTCTGCCATTGCCTCCCGGCGAGACCTTCATTCCCCTCCTTTGGCCTCGTGTAGAAAATGAATCCATTGTTCAAATCAAGAAAACATGTAATGCCCAGTGGATTTGCGCGTCAGCTATGGGGGGTGGGGGGAAGAAAATGATCTATGTCTTTAATGAATAATGCTTGGAAATGATCAAATAAAATATAATTGAAAAAAAAAAGAAAATGAATCCATTAGTCTAAATGGCTTCCAAGGTCTTTTCTACCTCGTCATCTTACGGTTCATGAAAAACTCAACCCACTTTGGTTATCTCCCTGCCCTTGAGGTGTCCAGCATAAAAGAAACTTGACTCAACATCCAACAGCTTCCTGATAAAGTCCTATAAATACGTCCGGCCCGTGGAGCAGCCAACACGCCAGGCCAAGGACATGCGCACAAATCATCTGGCTGACGAACAGACTTAAGAACCACATGATGGAAAAGGCTGAAATCTGGTTTGTTTGTTTGTTTTTTTTCAAAGAAATGAGGTTTCCCAATCCAAACCAGAACCCTCGTGAGACTGAGAGTCGAGGCTCAAAGTGGTCGTAAAGGGAGGCTCTTCAAGGACCTTGTTCACCAATAAGCTCACGACTCAGGGCTCCAATGGGTGTCAAAGGCCATCTGGCCCAACCCCTGCATTTTACATATGAGGAAACTGAGGCCCAGAGGGTACAAGGGAGTTACCCGGTGACCAAGGCAGAACTTGGGAGCCAGGTCCTCTGATTGCCAAGCTGGTGTTCTTTTCACTGTTTATGCTGTGCCTTGAACATTCTGTAGTTAGCACGTGATCTTGATGGAGTCGGAGGCTGCGTAAAAGGACTTGGGAAGAATATGGAACTCAAAGAAATTGTAAAGGAATGCTAAAAATTGGTTTTTATGTGTCATCGGGGGAATTGTTTTAAGTGCTTGGAAAAGTTCTAAGCAACAACAACGATAATGCATAGCAATGCAGTATATCCTCCCAAAATAAATCCAGTGAAGGAACTGTGCAATTTTTATTATTTCTCATTTTACACATAAGACAACTGAGTCTCAGAGCAGTTCCTAAAGTTTCTGAAGTCACAAGAGACAGGATTTGAATCCAGCTCTCCTGACTATAGGCACTGGGTTTCTTCTGGGTGGACTATACTCTTCTCCTAGAACAACTAGCAATTCTGTTCCTGTTACTACTAATCTATGCACTTTCTTCAGAGCCACAAGAGTGGGGTCCAGATGAATGTGGGGCTGAATACACAACTTTAATGAAGGTCTCAGCACCTTTGGGTGAACTCCCTTTAGTGGATTTATGAGAGTCTTACAAGATAGGCAAGGATGGGTTGCAGTTAGCATCAACAAATGGATGGTAGATTTAGTGGAGTGCTCTTGGAGCAAGACAGTATGTGAAAGAACCCTGGATTTAGAATCTAAAGGTCCTGGGTTCAAAATCTGATTCTACTGCCTCTCTGTCTGATCATGGGAAAGGAACTTTTCCACTCTGGGGACTCAGTTACCTAATGGGTTCAATGAATGAGATGGGATTAGATGGCCTCTCGGGTCCCTTCCAGCTTGAGATCTGAAAGTCTGAATGAGAAGAGGAGGGGCTCAATGAACTTAAATTTCCCCCCTCCCCTTTTTTTGTTTTCATTTAAATACTGACCCTTGAAGGGCTGGGTATAGATCAGAGCTACCTCTCCCAGCTGTGTCTTTATCTTAAGGCATTAAGGCATTAAAGGCATTTCCAGTTTGGGGGGAGCAAGCATCGCTGTGCTCAGAATAAATGGGGGTCTCTAAAGCAGGGCATGAGAGTCTTTTAGTGGCTCATCAAAACACTGGAGGACAAGCAATGGCTTTTTTTCTTTTACCTTTAACCAGGCATCTGAGTGCAGGTTCCTGAAGATGCAGATAAATGAAAATGTAATTGATAGAGCTCCCTTCTATAGGGGCAAAGGATACATTAGGGATGGTGGCTTTAAGGAACTGGAGACGATGGTCTCATGGGAATCCCAGAGCATAAAACTAGGAGAAGAGATCATTTTATCTTGGGCACAGATTAGAGGAGACAGAAATTTGGGCTGAACCAGATGTGCTGATTGTGTCTTGTAAGGCTGCCAGGTAAAGACAGGATTTGAGATGAAAGGCAATGATGTGTGGTGGTGGACCTGGCTGCCAGCTCCCATGGTGTCCCAGCCTTTGAGAACAGATTAGCTTCCATCAGGAAAGGGGAAGAAGGTTCTCAATCACCGCCTAGCTCTGGACCAGGAGCCTCCCTGGGGTGCTGGGTGCTAAGTCCCCAAGGGAGAACAGCTCCTACTTCCTTCTTCAAAGAGCTTATCTTTCCCTAATGAATATAGATGCAAAAATCTTAAATAGGATACTAGCAAAAAGATTCCAACAAGTCATCACCAGGGTTATTACTATGACTAGGTAGGATTCATACTGGAAATGCAAGGATGGTTCAATATAAGGAAAACCATTCACATAATTGATCATATTAACAAGCAAACCGACAAAAATCACATGATTATCTCAATAGATGCAGAAAAAGCCTTTGATAAAATACAACACCCATTCCTATTGAAAACACTAGAAAGTATAGGAATAGAAGGGTCATTCCTAAAAATAATAAACAGTACATATCTAAAACCATCAGCAAACATCATCTGCAATGGGATAAACTAGAAGCCTTCCCAATAAGATCAGGAGTGAAACAAGGATGCCCATTATCACCCCTATTATTTAGCATTGTACTAGAAACACTAGCAGTAGGAATAAGAGAAAAAGAAATTGAAGGTATTAGAATTGGCAATGAGAAGACCAAGCTATCACTCTTTTCGTATGATATGATGATCTACTTAAGGAATCCCAAAGAATCAACCCAAAAGCTAGTCGAAATAATCAACAACTTTAGCAAAGTTGCAGGATACAAAATAAACCCACATAAATCATCAACTTTTCTATATATCTCCAACACAGCTCAGCAGCAAGAACTAGAAAGAGAAATTCCATTTAAAATCACCCTAGACAATATAAAATAGTTAGGAATCTATCTGCAGAGACAAACACAGGAACTATATGAACACAACTACAAAACGCTCTCCACACAACTAAAACTAGATCTAAACAATTGGAAAAACATTGATTGCTCATGGGAAGGATGAGCTAACATAATAAAAATGACAATCCTACCCAAATTAATTTACTTATTTAGTGCCATATCCATTGAACTACAAAAAAACTTCTTTACAGAATTAGAAAAAAACATAACAAAGTTCATTTGGAAGAGCAAAAGATCAAGGATATCCAGGGAAATCATGAAAAAAATGCAAAGGAAGGAGGACTTGCCATCTCAAACTATACTACAAAGCAGTGGTTATCAAAACAATTTGGTACTGGCTAAAAGACAGAAAGGAGGATCAGTGGAATAGGCTTGGGGTAAATGACTTCAGCAAGACAGTCTATGATAAACCCAAAGATCCTAGTTTTGGGGACCAAAACCCACTTTTTGATAAAAAAAAAACTGCTGGGAAAATTGGAAGACAACATGGGAAAGATTAGGTTTGGATCAACATCTCACACCCTACACCAAGATAAACTCAGAATGGGTGAATAACCTGAATATAAAGAAGGAAACTATAAGCAAATTAGGCAAACACAGAATAGTATACTTGTCAGATCTTTGGGAAAGGAAAGACTTTAAAACCAAGCAAGAGCTAGAAAAAATCACAAAATGTAAAATCAATAATTTTGATTAAATCAAATTAAAAAGGTTTTGTACAAACAAAACTAATGCATCCAAAATTAGAAAGGAAGCAACAAATTGGGAAACAATCTTCATTACAAAAACATCTGATAAAGGTCTAATTACTCAAATTTATAAAGAGCTAAACCAGTTGTACAAAAAATCAAGCCATTCTATTGAAAAATGGGCAGGGGACATGAATAGGCAATTTTCAGTTAAAGAAATCAAAACCATTAATAAGCACATGAAAAAGTGCTCTAAATTTCTTATAATCAGAGAAATGCAAATCAAAACAACTCTGAGGTATCACCTCACACCTAGCAAATTGGCTAACATGACAGCAAAGAAAGTAATGAATGCTGGAGGGGATGTGGCAAATTTGGGATATTAATGCATTGCTGGTGGAGTTGTGAATTAATCCAACCATTCTGGAGGGCAATTTGGAACTATGCTCAAAGGGTGCTAAAAGACTGTCTGCCCTTTGATCCAGCCATAGCACTGCTGGGTTTGTACCCCAAAGAGATAATAAGGAAAAAGACTTGTACAAGAATATTCATAGGGAGCAGCTGGGTATCTCAGTGGATTGAGAGCCAGGACTAGAGATGGAAGGTCCTAGGTTCAAATCTGGCCTCAGCCACTTCCTAGCTGTGTGACCCTGGGCAAGTCACTTTGCCCCCATTACCTAGCCCTTACCACTCTTCTGCCTTGGAACCAATACACAGTATTGACTCCAAGACAGAAGGTAAGGGTTTTTTTAATATATATATATATATATTTAATATATATATAGCTGCTCTCTTTGGGGTGGCAAAAAATTGGAAAATGAGGGGATGCCCTTCAATTGGGGAATGGCTGAACAAATTGTAGTATATGATGGTGATGGAATACTATTGTGTTCAAAGGAATGATGAACTGGAGGGATTCCATGTGAACTGGAACAACCTCCTGGAAGTGATGCGGAGTGGAAGGAGCAGAACCAGGAAAACATTGTACACAGAGACTGATACACTGTGGTACAATCGAATGTAATGGACTTCTCTACTAGCAGCAATACAATGACCCTGAACAACTCGGAGGGATCTATGAGAAAGAACATTATCCGCATTCAGAGGAAGAACTGTGGGAGTAAAAACACCAAAGAAAAACAACTGCTTGACTACATGGGTCGATGGGATGTGGTTGGGGATGGAGACTCTAAATGAACATCCTAGTGTAAACAACAACATGGAAATGAGTTCTGATCAAGGCCACAAGTAATACCCAATGAAATTGTGTCTTGGCTGTGGGAAGGTGGGTGATGGGGAAGGAGGGAAATAATGTGATTATTGTAACCAAGGAATAATGTTCTAAATTGATGAAATAAACTTATTTAAATGGAAAAATAAATGGGGAAAAAAAACTAACTAAATAAATAAATAAAGCAAAGAGCTTGTCTTTGTTCTTTCTTCCTGAAAAGGGAGAAAAGGAAACATGAATCTTGACTCATTGGCAGTTAGTTAAAAATGCAGGGTTGTTCAGCGGATGGAGAATTGGTCTTGGCCTTGGTGCAAATCTTCCTGTTACTTGCTCTGTACCTGTGAACATAGTATGCCTTCTCTGAGCCCCAGAACATAATAATGAACCTAATAATAATAAAAGTTCCCATTTATATAGTACTGTATGTAAGTTTATAGTGTGTTCTACACACATCATCTAATTTAATAATCTCTTGGCACCTACTCATGGGGTTATTTTGCCATCTTCCTAGAAAGAGCTCTTTACTCTTGCTGCCTCCCTTCCTTCTCCTCTCGCTCCATGATCCTGTACAATCTACCAACTTCATCGCTTTGTCACTTGTCCCCAGCTATCTTATGGCTTTTTCTCAATCTCCATCCTCATTAAACAGTTGACACCATTTTCCTCCTGGATGTCTATGTTCCTCGGACTTACCCCAGTGCTTGGCACAGAGGGAGCTCTTAAAAGTTTCTCATTTATTAATTTCTTTCTGGGTTGTATTGCATTGAGCTCTCTTTGTACCTTCCTGACTGCCCCTTCTCAATTATCTATATCCCTCCTCCCAATGGTGGGTGGACCCGGGACTGCAATGGGCTCTCTTCTCTTTTCTTTAAACCCTCACCTCCCATCTTGGAATCAATACTGTGTATTGGTTCCAAGGCAGAAGAGCAGTGAGGCACCCAAATCATCCTTTATCTGTTTTATACAGACTTGGCATATGCTTTTATATGTACATACTTTACCTCCCTCAACAGGTTATTGCAAGTAATAGCTATGTTACATGTCTTCATAACTCTAGTGCCTCAAAGAGTGACAAAACTCCCAAAATAAATGTTTAATAAAGCATTCTTGGTTGAATGATTGAACGACTCTCAATTCCTCACTCTCTCTTGTCCCATTTACCCAAGTTGACCATTTTTGTCAATGCTATCTGCACCTCTGTCCCATCTCTCCCTGCCTCTCTCCTCCCAATGTCCCCATCCTTCATCCCGTCACCTGGGCTGTTGTCATAGCCTCTCAGTTGGACTCCCAGCCTCCAGTTTCTCCTCTACTCCATCAATTTCTCCCTCTTTCTAAAGGGATCAGGAGAAGAAAGGGGGCTGGTCCAGATGGTCCCAAAGGTCTAATACAGCTCTAAAGTCCATGGCCTTTGCAGAAAGCAGAAAATCATCTTCTGCACTTGGCCGCAGTAAGGCACCAGTTCCCTACTGGGCTTGGGTTTGTTGCTTAGGAGGCTGATCGGGGCCTTGCTGCTGTGACATGACTGGAAGGAGCCTCCATCCTTCCCTCCCCCAAGTCCCTTCTTCCCTGAGACCTGAGACAAAGAACAGGAGCCTCAGCGCCGGTCTGCAACCAAATATTTAGCCAAGAAAACTCGAATTTTCCATCGCCAGAAACAGCAGTGAAAGGGGGAAGTATTTTCTTTTCTTCTCTCTAGAGGTGAACTTTCTAACTATCAAGCGAGCAGTCAGGCAGAATGAGTGCCATCCAAGGCAGGTAGGCAGCAGGCTGAGAGCCTCCTTGGGCTGCTCTGGGTTTCCATGGGCGTTGGATGCAGGAAGGAAAGCACCCAGTGGACCTGTGGCCCTAGACATCTCTTCCTTCCTCTTTTCTCTCTTTTTACTTCTGCTCTGCAGAGCCTGTGGAGATGAAGGAATCATCCCTGTTTCTCCACGTTCGTCCCTGCCTCACGGTTCCATAGGTACAGACATCTTGGAAACAAATACCAAGAACTCTTGTTCACTTTCCATTCCTGATTCTGTGCTCTCCCATTCCAGTGAGCCAGTCAGTCAGGAAATGTTCACCAGGCAAGCCACCACTAAGACTTGCAAATACTTGGCATTCATGATCTCAGCTGAGGCGAGATCATAACATCCCTGTGAAGTCAGTACCGTGAATCGACCCATTTTACAGATGAAGAAGCTGAGGCTGAGAGAGGCCAAGGGAGGCAAAAGTAGGAGGATTTGGGCTCGACTCCTCCTGACCCCAAGTCTAGCATGCTGTTGGTTAAGCTAAACTTCCCCTGTTAAAAGCGAGCAGAATGGAGGCACAGAAGTAAAAATTCCAATCAATGCTTCTCAAGCAGAGGGTTCAAAGCAGGAAGCACCCCAATGTGTTCAGTTTCTCAGATTCTTTGCCAGTTTACTTGCTCCTGCTCTGTGTTTGGCTGAGAGCTGTCTCATTTGTTGATGAGGACTATCTGTGATTCTCCAAAAGTAAGGAGCCTTGGAAGAGGGGTCAACCCAAATTTGCTGCTCCTCATGGTCTAAAGGGTCCAAAACAACCTCCTTCATTCTTGCCATCAGAGCTGTCCAACTCCTGAACCACAAGAAGTGGTGGTCCAAAGTCCTAGCCAAGAGAGGGGCAATCACAGTGAATTTCTCAGGCAGAATTTGAACTCAGGTCTTGACAAATGCTTGTGGAATTAAATTGGGGATACATGTTCATATGACAAGACTAGTAGAACCACAAGGTAAAGGAGTGGTGCTAGAGGGAATTTGATGGAGAGCAGAAGATTCAGGGTTTGAGCCCTCCGAGTTACAGTCAGTCTTTATCTTAGCCTTAGAGTGGGGTCAGACATACCAGCATCAATATCCCAGAGTTCAGCAGAACCAGCTTAAAATGGAATGGGGAAATATTTAATACAATATTATTGTAAATAAAATTTTAATTTTAGAATTTAATTTTTAATTTAATTTAGCATTTAATATTTAATAAAATAATATTCTAGAAAATAGGTAATGTTAGTGTGTCATTTTCTAAGTTAATATGCAATATAGGTCTATTTCTTCTTAATAGCCCTGGTCTCAAGCACAAAGAGGTCAGCCAAGTGCCTTCTTCAGGGTTGCACAGCTAAGCCAGCGGGCTATCTTCTCTGATAAATGATATATGACATATGCCAAAAAAAGGGCTCCATTTTGCTTCAGGATTTACAAGAGACATAAGTCCCCCCACAGTGTCAGCAACTCAGTCCAGCCTGGGTTCCAGCCTCT
This sequence comes from Monodelphis domestica, assembly GCF_027887165.1. NCBI lineage: Eukaryota > Metazoa > Chordata > Mammalia > Didelphimorphia > Didelphidae > Monodelphis > Monodelphis domestica. The sequence continues at coordinate 310,762,414 of NC_077231.1, forward strand.
GCCCAGGAATCAAAGCTCTGCTCTTCCCAGGCCTACAGACTGCTCTAAGTGACCTCTGAATCATAGGGCTCAGATTCCTTTTACGTGGGAACAAACTGCTTTTATTTTCTTGGTGAATGCCCACTTTACAGACAGGCACACCTGTCTAAGCTAGAAAGACCTCTGCATGTCTGTGGATATACCAATGACAGCAAGCCAGCACAGGATGCCCAGTGGATCGGTACCTTTCTACTTGAACCCCTCTGAGCCTCAGTTTACCCATTTGTAAAATAGAGGTGGTAATCCTTCAACTACCACTTCTTAGGGTTGCTGGGAAGATGAAATGAAATAATGGATGTTCAATACTTAATAAACAGCCAGTCGGTATATAAATGGGCACTTTCTTGAACAGAATACCAGGGTAGGGCATCCCAACTTCATGAGAATCCTGAGTGTTTCCCAGCTACACATCTGGAAGAGGAATAGCTCCATCCTTTGCCCTAGAAATATAGTTACCTAAAGAAAAAAAACCCAAACCCCTAACCAATGGCCTGATGACTTCAAACCAGATTGAAAATGACAAAAATCCACACGGACCCATCTTGGAAGTCAGCAGTAACTGGATTTGACCTTGAATAATTGCTGTGAGGGGATCTGGCTTTCAAGGGGCAACAGCTGGAGGGAGACTCCTCTTTTCCTAATAAACAAGTTCCTGAAAAGCCACAAATGAACAGAATTCTTTTGGAAATATTCAAGGAGGACCCTTCACCCAAAGGAGGGCTCAGGGAGCTTTTGGGGGGAAACAAAGGGTCTTTCAGTAATACAAACAATAGTTGATGCATTTTGAAATTTTAGATTTTCAGTTGCCCAATTTTCTTAAAATAAGGCATGCCTGGAGTCAGCTTCAGAGAGAAGCATCATTTTGGTCACTCATGGAATTGTAGAATTATAGAGAATTCATGCTAGAAGGACTTGGAAATCATACAATCCAGAGGAGTTAGGTGCCTCTGTGGTTAGAGAGCCAGACCTGGAAATAGGAGGTCCTAGGTTCAAATCTAGCCTCCGGCACTTCCTAGCTGCATGACTCTGGGCAAGTCTTTCCCCAATTGCCTACCCTTACTGCTCTTCTGCCATGGAACAAATACTTAGTATCAATCCTAAAATGGAAGTTAAGGAGCTTTTTTAAGGAGAAGAAAGCATACAATCCAATGCCCACATTTTACAGAGGGAGAAACAAAGGCACAAAGAAGATGAGGCAATTTTCCCATCCCATAGACAGCAAATGAGAGAAATAATCTGCAAAAAACTCCAATCAAATGTAACCAAAGCTTTGCAGAATTTAGTGTGTTCTCTCAAATACTCTTTAATGCTCTCTTTCTTATGGATTGTTGTTCAACCAAACTGGCCTTCTTTCTCTTCCTCGCGTGTAATACCCCTTCTCTGTGCCTTTCCACTGGCTGTCTCCCATTCCTGGAATGCTCTTCTTCCTCAGTCCTGCCTCTGGGAATCCCAGGTTTCCTTAGAAACTCAACTCAAGCATCAGCTCCTTTGGGAAGCCCTTTCTGGTCTTCCTCCCCTCACCAGCTGTGAGCACCTACCTCAAAAATCTCAACCTGGCTTTATTTTGTGTGTCTGGTGAGGTTTATACATGTTGTCTCCCCAGTGGAAGGCTCCTTGAGGTCACAAATGGCTTCATGTCTCTCTCTGTAGCCCTGATGCTTATTATAGTGTCTGGCACTCTGATGCTTACGAATTGGTTATGAGATATGTATCATGTTTATATATGTATGTAAATGCTTACAAAAGCTTATAGATTGACTGACTGATATGAAAACCTTCCAGGAAGAAGGAAATGTTTTTAATTTCCTTAAAATCCTCCAGTTTTTATGCTAAATAAATAAATGGTAAATAATTTGGTGTTAAATAAATCGGTGTTGTACCTGATTTGCATATGTAATATAAATGTATAAATTATTTATAACTATATATTAAAAAGTATACCGGATACATGTCCAAGGTATAATTAATGGGCAGTGATAACTAACACACAAGCAAAACATGGTCAAATCCAACACCTCCCAGCACTGGAAATCATCTCTCCTTCTCCTCTGCACCTCCATCTACAACCAAAACCCCCGGGAGCTCCACTTCAGGGAAATACTAGGAGTCTAGAGGGATGCAGACCCTTCTGAAACACAACCCAAACTCCAGATATGTCGACTAATTCAGTGGACTTGTTTGGTGGTTGGACAATTCTCTGTACTGGGTCCTCCATCTATGATGCAAATGGGGAGCCAACTACACCTTCTCATTCTATCAGATGCTGGCCCAGGTGTTCCCAAGCATCCTTCCAATAGGAACCAAAGGCTTCCTCTCCTTCTGCCCCTTTAAAAAAAAAACCTTTCTGGGTATTAGTTTCAAGACAGAAGAGAGCTCGGTAAGGGCTAGTCAATTGGGGTTAAGTGATTTGCCCAGGGTCACCTAGCTAGGAAGTATCTGAGGTAAGATTTGAACTCAAGATCTCCTGTCTCTAGGCTTGGATCTCAATCCAATGAGTCACCTAAGTGCCCCTCTTTTGGCTCTTAAGGCTACCTCCATTCATTGCCTCTTATTCTCACCACAATTGGCCCATCTCTTTTTTGGGTCATGAATGTCTTCTGTAATGTCTTTTGAACTAATTTTTTAATACAAACTGGTGGAATCCCCACCAGTCTTTCCATCTCCCTTTGGGTGATTTGTAATCTCAGAAGTTCAAGTAGAAATATGGCATCCCTGTTCTTCCGCTTCTCCACTCTGTAACTTTCTCCAAGGGAACAAAGAGGAACCCTTGCCTCATGCCCTCCTCTATTTGCAGTCCAGAAGACTTGTGTTCATGAGTTCAAATCCTGCCTCTGATACTACCTAAGTGGCTCTGGGTGAGTCATTTGACTCAGTTTGTCTCCGTTTCCTCACCTATAAAATGAGCTAGAGAAGGAAATGGAAAACCACTCCAATATCTCTACCAAGAAAACCCCAAATGGGATCACAAAAAGTCAGACATGACTGAAAAGCTACTGAACAACAATCGTCCTTAATTCCTGGGGTAGTTTATGAAGATAAAATGAAATAATTATAAAGTACTTAGCATAGAGCCTGACACTATATAGTAGGAGCTAAAGAAATGTTAACCGTTTTTATTATTATTATGCCATGTCTTATATGAACGTCATTGTTTACATGTTGTCTCCCTGATTAGAATGTGAGCTCCTTGCTGGCAGGGACCATGCTCCAGCCTTTCTTTACATTCCTGAGATTTGGCAGGGAGTAAAGGCTTCATAAGTATTTCTTCTCATTTGCTAAGGTAGATTACCTTCTTAGTTAATAGTGTATTCATAAATATTTAACAACCAGCTTCCTGGTGGGGAAGATGGTTGTATAAAAAGAGACACTTTTAACTTGAATCTGTATTATTAACATTTTCTCTATCATTTTCTCAAGTCTAGATAATCAGCAAAGCAATCCATAAAACCCCAATTTGTGGTATTTGCCAATTTCTAAGATGTAAATAGTCATACTGAATATTTAACAACCGCCTCTCCCAAACTGGTTCCAGCTCATCTCTGGAGTGGCTTAGAACATAAAGAGATGAAGTGACACAATCAGCTGACATGTGTCAGAGGTGGGACATGAACCCAGTTCCCCCTTGCTCTGGAGCCAATTCTCCCTTTAAATTTTTTTTCATTTCATTAAATATTTCCCAATTACATTTTTTACTTAAAAAGTTGTATTTAATTAATTAATTTAGAACATTTTTCCATGGTTACATGATTCATGTTCCAATTACATTTTTAACAATCATTTTTTTTCCAATTTTGAGTTTCAGAAGAATTCTGTCTCTCCCTCCCTCCCTCTCACCCCTTCCCTGCCCCTTGAGAAGACACCACAGTGATACTGATTGTACATGTGAAGTCATGCAAAACCCATCTCCATATTAGTGAGGCTGAATCTCCACGCACTCTGCCCTTATCGAGGAGACAAGCAGACCATTAAGGAGCAGCTATTGACACCCGTGGCATTTTTCTCCTCTTCTGTTCCCATCAGCTGAGGGCACCTAGACTGGTGAGGTTCCATCTTCCCAAAGGGCAAGGATTCCTCTCCATCTTCTGCCAACTTACAAGGCTCCCCAGAACACTGAGCTTCAGACAGTGTCCTCTCTCCATGTGGACGGATACCTGACATGGAACCCTGATCAGAAGACTCGTAAGAGGAGAGGAGCAAAGTGGCTCCATGGATAGAGAACCACGTCTAAAGATGGGAAGTCTTGGGTTCAAATATGGCCTCCGATGAGCCATATGATCCTGGGCAAGTCACTTAACCCCCTCTGCCTAACCTTTACCATTTTTCCACCTTGGAACTCATACACAGTATTGATTCTATGATGAAAGATAGGAGTTAAAAGAAATCAGCAGAAGCATGAGAGATCTCATCACCAACCAGCATCATCAGGAGAAGAGCTTAGAAAATTGTATTTTCTCTCTGCCTTTTTCCTGTGCTGTGGGTACCAGGCTAGGCTGGAGAGACTCAAATTAAAAAAAAAAAAGTCACTTTAAAAACTGGGCCTGGGAAGGGGGGAATTATTGATCATTAAGCTGGGATATATAATCAATTCTCATGACGGAGGCTGCCTTCTTCCTGGCCTGGAAGTCCCAGTTCATCTAGGAATGGGTATTGACGGTCAGACCCGCTTATGTACAGGTTGCCGCCATCCATATTTCACGGGTGCCGGGGGGACACCGCCATGCATCTCCCGGCATTAATTCTCCCCCTCCGCCATCCGCCCAGGCAGCACCTTCGAACCCAGCGATCTAATAAGGGCAGCCCAATTTATTGATAGTAAATCTCGGGCCAGACAGCTTCTGCACTGATGTGGGCCACGGGGCATTTAAATTAAACAGGAACTCTCCAGCCATCTGTGTTTTAACTTTTTTATGCCTTGATAATAAGCCCTGTTTAGAATAATTTGCTGTGGAAACTAGGATTTCGTGACTGACGGAGAAAGACTGGATATAAACAATCAGAGTCGGCCCCTGGATTTGCGAGAATGTCAGGCGAATTTAGACTCATCATAAAAGAATTCTCAGTGACTGTATTTCAATATGACATTTTTATGGTTTTTTATTTTCTAGACCATTGCAGCCCCAGAGCCCTGGCGTGATTTATACAGCCTGGCAGTGCATAATCTTTTGTATAAGATATACAGGCCTCCGGAGGTTTAATTTCTTTCCTCACCGCCACTGACAGCATTTGTGCTTCCCTTCTTTTCTATTTTCATTTCTAATGAGATATTGGACTTTGCTCAGTGAGAGGTGATATTTCCACATTTGCAGGCTGACAGGCTAAATCACCAGATCTCAGTGGTGAGGATACAAACCCATTTAAACTGTGTCAAAATATGCATGGAGCCCCATTGATTTGGGCAACGGTTATTAAGAAGCTATTTGGAAAGTTCAGGTTTAATTTTTGGAGCTTTCTGCTGCGAAATCACTCAGTTACATCACAGAGAAAATGGTATCGAAAAGATAAAAAGAAGTCGGGGACGAGGTTGCTGGGGGTTGGGGTTGGGGTTGGGCCTTTTTTTCCTTTCCTAAGTGCAGAAATAACCTTTTTTAAAAATCCTTTCTGGTGTATTTCTCAATGTGCTGGCATGGAGCGAAGGAAAATCTTATTGCATATGAATGAATGATGTGTCAAAGAGAAGGAGGGCGAAAAGGCAGCTGAGAAAGAGACTGACACTGGAGATTGATGCATTGCCCCGCCGCGCTGACTTTTGCCTCGGCCTTGGCTCTTAAATCTAGCTGAAAACTATTGTGATCGAAATTTAGCTCATAAGTGGAATGGGTTCAAAGAGCCTGAGTTCAGTTAGTGTTCACGATTGACGCCGAGGAAAATCCACCTGCGCCATCGAGCGCCAGCGGGAACTGGAGGCTGGCCAACTGGGTGGAATTTGTCTTCTCTTGTCTGGAAGAGTGAAGTCAACGAGTCATGGAGGAGGAGGCGGCACTGGAAGGACAGTCCCCGGATGGACGCTTCATCCCGGCAGAGGAATAAGGTGCTTCGAGGTCCCTCGAAGGAAGTCTACGTGGGACCTTCCCCCAGCGCACATCGCCAGCCGGGGAAACTCGATTTAGGATCCAGGACTTGGCAGGCAATTGCTTTCTGTGGGCACTTGCCCTGTTCACAGGGTCCTCACTAGGCAGTACTCGAGCGTGTGCGTGTCCACACACATCTGAAAAAAAGAGAGCGAGAAAATCACTTTGGCAATTTGCAGACAATAAAGTGTTTTCAGCAACGCTTTACCATAAGTGGACATTAATGAATGCTAAATTACAGCAGGATTCCTATGAAACGGCATATTCCATTACGTTAATACCAAATGAGTTCATTGAGGACAAAGTTATTGCAGCAAATGCCACAGGAATTAACGAGGAATTAGGAAATACCACGGCAATTAGGCGCTTATTGTGGGAGGCCATTCGTTGCCCATTCTTACACAACGTGAACCCACACTCTATGGGCTCCTTTCCACCATGACTTCGATGATGAGATCCCAGATTCAAGGAACTAACTGCCCATAAACACATGGCGAAGGGCTGCCATTTTCCAAGGTTTCCCAGGGTGGGAGCACCAAGTCTCGTGAAAAACAGTCTTAATGGCGCAGGTGGATTTTCCTCGGTGTCAATCGTGAACACTAACTGAACTCAGGCTCTTTGAACCCATTCCACTTATGAGCTAAATTTCGATCACAATAGTTTTCAGCTAGATTTAAGAGCCAAGGCTGAGACAAGACTGGAGATCCTGGGTTCAAATCTGGTCTCAGACACTTCCTAGATGTGTCTTAAATGGTGCTTGACCCCCATTGCCTAGCTCTTACCACTCTTCTGCCTTGGAACCAATACTTAGTATCAATTCTAAGACAGAAGGTAAAGAGTTTTATTTTTTTAAACAAAGGTGGTTTTAAATGAGAAATTCAAGTAAGAAAGATTTTTTTTAAGTTACAGTAATTAAACCTTGGAACGGGCCTCTGAGTTGGACTAAGGAACTTCTTCCCCAGAGATTTCTACAAACCAAAGAAGTGAGCAGGCTTGGATGGCATCGTTAGACCTGGCCTGATGGCCAAAGCCTCCGTTGGAGCCACTCCATGAAGCGGGCCAAGAACGTCCTCTCGGGGCCAGATAATGCAATGGAGAATTCCAAGGTAGCCAGGGAACGTGCCAAGGTGTCAGATACCCACAGAGACCAATAGGAAATTGCTTATTTGGCTTCTGCAGAAGTCCAGTGTTCTGGAAGGCTCAAATGCTTCAAGCCTTTTTACTCTTGGCTCTCCTTTATTTATGAGGAGACTAGGAAAAGATACATAAAGCAACCCCGGAGGAAGCCCCAGGTGGCATGCTAGCCCTTTAATAATCTTTGGCATTTATATCATGCTTTCTATACCCAATTAGCCAACCGATCAATTAAATGTTTGTTAAGAGCCAGGGACTGCAGATTCAAAAGCAAGAGAAAGGGTCCCTGCCCTCCGAGAGCATCCATTCTAGCGGGTGATACAATATGTTCATGGATGTGCATATATTGCAAAGATATCAAATATATTATATCATTATATTATTACATATAATAGATGTTATTATATGATGCACATTATATTGCATATTATAAATATATCAAGTAATCAAGACAATGACAAGGTAATTTGTGGGAGAGGGGGGCAAGCCTTATTATAGTTTGGGGTGATAGGGGTGGAGATCCATAATGTCTTCATGTAGAAGATAGCATTCAGGCAGGAAACTCAGAGGGATACGTGAGAAGGGAGAGCATTCCAGGCATGGAGGACAATCAGGGCAACAACGTGGAAATGGAATAACATTGACAAGGAATCGGCTTATTGGTCTGAACTATGGAGTGTGTGAAGGTACAGGTAATAAGACTGGAAAGGTAAGTCGACATCAGATCTTTAAATGGCAAATAGAAGAGTTTGTACTGGTCCTAGAGGCAATAGGGAGCCACTGGTGTTTATTGAGCAAGGAAGTAGCAGCTCTGGGAAGCAGGCACTTATAGGTATTATCATCATCCCCATTTTATAGATGGGGAAACTGATGCCTGGAGAGGTAACAGGGCTGATTTGGCATGACAGTTGGGAAGTGTCAAAGGTACCATCTTAGCCCAGGTCTAGCCCCACAGTTGTGCTTTGGACTTTCCATATTTTCCTACTATGATCCCTTCCTTTTTCATCCTCCAGCTTCCCTCCACCATCCCAAACTCTTCCATTGGTGAATTCCTTGCAGGCCTCCATTTGGGGGCTGGATGAGGCTGGCCATGCTTCCATCCCCTCCCAATTGTGCTTCTGATTCTCTGCACTTCACCCCCACACCCAGGGCTGGTCCCTTCTCCTGGTTCCTTCTCCGCCTCCCTTTTCAGTGACTTTCTCTGTTTTCGTCCTTTATTAGAACTAAGTTCCTTGAGGGGAGGGAATGTCTATCTTTGCTTGAATTCGTATCTCTAGTACTTAGCACAAGGCTGGGCATGGGGTGTTCTGGATGTGATGGAAAAATAATAATCACTGGGGAACAATGTGGTTATAAAAGAATTTATTGACTAACTAGTTAAAAAGGCAATGATTGATGAACTCCATCCACAGTTAGTCCAAAGACCCCAAATAGAGCAAAGCAAACCTAAATACACAAAATACAATTAATCAGGGAGGTGGCTCAGTGGATTGAAAGCCATGCCCAGAGATGGGAGGTCCTGGGTTCAAATCTGACCTCAGATTCTTCCTAGCTGTGTTACCCTGGGCAAGTCACTTAACTCCATTGCCTAGCCCTTAGTGCTCTAAGACAGAAGGTAAGGGTTTAAAAAAAGACAGACAAAGACAGGTGAAGAAGTTAAGGAAGAAAAAATGAAATATATCCCCAAAATCAATTAATTATAACAAAAACAATTAATCAGGCTACATAATTCAGGATTCAAAATTAGATAACCTAACTTCTTATTGGAGAAAAACTATGGGGCTTTTTTTAAGTTGTGAGGGGGAAAGGAGCAAAGTTTCAGCCCAGTTGGGAGGGGGGAAAGTAAGTTTCGGGGTCCTGTGTTCATAAAATAAAAAGATGCTGATCAATTCTAATAACCTGCACATATGGAACTAGAGATCATTTGTGTAATCTAGTTTCTCATAGAAAAACAACAAAATGGAGGAGAGACATGTGGCAGCACAGTATGGCATCTGGGTTCTCAAGTTAGAATCTGACTGGTCCTTCCAATTCTCACTAAACTTACTGCATTTCATACGTCATCTTTATTTTCCCCTTATGAGGGAGGACTCATTCCTTTGGTGCGAGGGCTTGCTGAGCCCATTTCAGGGCTGCTCATCCCCTTGTGGTGTCTACCTTTCCCTCAACTCTCACATACAACTTCAAGAGGTTGTCACGCCCCAGGAAAACCATCTTGGCAGACCCATGTGAAGACTCCCTGAAGGAACGGACAGATGAGAACCATGTGTTTCAGTGGCCACGAAGACGGTGCTATTTGAAGCTGGTATTGCAGAGTGCTTAGAGCTTGGTCAGACATCAAAGATGCCAAGGACACCCACTGCATCCTGGGCCAGCACCAATCAGGCTGACTTTTGTCTTGTCACTGGACTTCGATGACTCTGGAAGAGAGAGTGACACTGATGACTGTGTAATTCTGCCTCACTTCAATCCAATTAATGGGGAGCCAAGACATCACCCCACGATGGCATTAGTCCTTTTTAAAAGGAAGGATGAGCCTGGCAAATAGTAGGTGCTTAATAAATGTTTGTTCCCCATTCATAAGCAAAGGATAAACTATGGGAGTGGAAACACCGAGAAAAAGCAACTGCCTGAATACAGAGGTTGAGGGGACATGACAGAGGATAGACTCTAAATGAACACTCTAATGCAAATACTATCAACAAGGCAATGGGTTCAAATCAAGAAAACATCTAATGCCCAGTGGACTTACGCGTCGGTTATGGGGGGGTGGGGGGGAGGAAAAGAAAATGATCTTTAACGAATAATGCTTGGAAATGATCAAATAAAATATATTTTAAAAAAATAAAAAAAAATAAATGTTTGTTCCCTTGCCTCACCCTCAAGGCTTCTCACTTAAGCAAGTTATCACAATTACAAGCCAGTACCACCACCACCCTTTTTCTCTCTCTCCCCTCTTCCCACTATCTCTCATTTCTTTCTCATCTTTTTCTCTGTCCCCACCTCCTCCTCTTTCCCCTCCTCATTGCCTTTGTCTCTTTATTCAACCTTCTATCATGCCCCCATTAATATTTCCTCCATGTGAAATGTTAATTGACTTTCTTTTTTTGTAAGCCTTCATTTCCTTTTTAGAATCAATACTCAGTATTAGTTCCAAGACAGAAGACTGATAAGGGCTAGGCAATGGCAGTTAAGTGATTTGCCCAGGGTCACACAGCTAGGAAGTGTCTAAGGCCAGATTTGAACCCAGGACATCCTATCTCTAGTTCTGGTTCTCACTCCACTGAACCACCCAACTGCCCCCTGCTCATTGACTTTCAAAAGTGGCTCTGCTCATAGGGAAGATGTGGGAATTTGGAAGACTGGAAGCTACATCCACCAGGAAGAATCATTTTTTAATTTGAAAATGTTTATTTAATTAAATAATTTAGAATATTTTCCTTGGTTACATGATTCATGTTCTTTCCCTCTCCTCTTCCCACCCCTCCCATAGTCAATGAGCAGTTCCACTAGGTTTTACATGTGTCTTTGATCAAGACCTATTTTCATATTATTAATATTTGCACCAGGGTGATCATTTAGCGTCTACATTCCCAATCATATCTCCATCGACCCATGTGATCAAGCAGTTGTTTTTCTTCTGTGTTTCTGCTCCCACCGTTCTTTCTCACAAATCCCTCTGAATTGTCCTGGATTATTGCACTGATGTTAGCAGAGAAGTCCATTACATTCAATTGTGCCACAGTGTATCAGTCTCTGTGTATACGGTTCTCCTGGTTCTGTTCCTTTTACTCTGCATCACTTCCTGGAGGTTGTTCCAGTTCACATGGAATCCCTCCAGTTTATTATTCCTTTGAGCACAATAGTATTCCATCACCAACATATACCACAATTTGTTCAGCCATTCCTCAATCGAAGGGCAGCCCCTCATTTTCCAGTTTTTGCCACCACAAAGAGCGCAGCTATGAATATTCTTGTACAAGGCTTTTTCCTTGCTCTCTTTGGGGTACAAACCCAGCAGTGCTATGGCACCTGGCAGAATCATGAAGCTGCCATCCCAAGAATATATGAAGAGCGTGAGAGACCTTTACAGGTAGAATCCATCCTCATTCATACAACTAGAGATACAACTGTGAGATAAGACTGGTGGTGTTCTTGCTAGTGAAAAATCAGAACCAAGTGTTTTTTTCTCTTTCTTGTACCTTCCTGAATTTCTTCCTTTCTCACTCATCATCCAATTGTTACACTTAACTAAAGTCAATTAAAATCTCAATAATTCTCCCATAATCCTAGGCACAAAATAGAGAACTCCTCTATTCAGGGATCATTTATTGATATAAGCATTCATTCCACCAATAGCCAGCTCTTAGCACAGTGCCTGGTACATGGGAAAGCCTTAATAAATGTTGAACTGACTGATATTGATTGAATGACTGTTATCAATAAGACACTGCTCCAGGGACCATGAAGGAATGCAAAGATAATTAACCAACCCTCAGCCCTCTCCAATGTAGTAGGGTACCTGAGACATGTATGTAACTAGCATGCCACTAAGCCCTAGATCCTCAGAGTTGGGAGGGACTCCAACAGCTGTCAAATCCAACCCATAACATCCCTAACATAGGGTCATCCATCCAGGCTTTGCTTGAAGACCTCCACTGAGGGAGAGCTCACTACCTCCTCAGGCAGCCCATTCTGTTTGGGAGATGGCCATCACTGTCAAAAAAACTGAGCCTACAGATGCTTCCCTACAACTTCCACCAATGGTAGACTCCTGGTTCTTGGACCAAACAGAACTAGGCCACTCCTTCCACATATCAGACCTTCAAATCCTTGAAGACCATCATGTCCCCTCCCAAACCTTCTCTTCTCTAGGTGGCATTCCTCTCTCTGTCGACAGAACTTCAAATAGCACCATCTAAAGTCTCCTTGTTACCCTGGTGATCTCCCCAGCTTATCTCTGTCTTCCTTAAACTGTGGTGCCCAGAAGTGAACATAGTACCTGGAGCCTGGTTTCACTGGGACAGAGAACTAAGACCTATTAAGACCCACTGGCCTATTCCTTGGCTTGAAATATTTCACTGTCTTGCTTTGGTTTACAGGCCTGAAAAATAATGTGGGTTGATATCTCTTCAGTATTACTGAGCACAACAAAGGATGTGTGGGATCTTAGCCCTCTCCTTTTACTTCTGGATCCATTGGCTTCATTCCTTCCTCCCTTCTTTTCTTTGGCATTAACCTCCTTTTTATCTACATTTTTCTTTCTTTCATCTTCCTTCCTTTCTTCCTTCCTCCCTTTCTTTTCTTTTCTTTCTTTCCTTCTTACCTTTCTTTATTTTTGTTTCTCCCTTTCTTCCTGCCTTGTTTCTTCCTTTCTTCCTTCCTTTCCTTCACCACTCAATTCAACTGTAACATACAACAAAAAGATGACATTTTGGTTTCAAAACATCTGAAAGGATTTCCAAATAAAGGCTAAGTTCTTTGGAGGCAGGAATCTGAGGGGTCTTTGTCATGGCTGGGTGGCAATCTGCACCATCAGAGATAATATTTTCATGGAGGATTCCCAGCATCTGTCACAGTGCCTAATGCACCTTCAATCTATTGGCTTTCTGGCCAATGTCTTCCTCAAACAAGACCCTCCATCTCCAGACTCCAGACATTTTCCCTAGATGTGGCTCCATATCCTAACTTCCATCAAGCCCCAGTTACAATCCTACCTTCCACAAGGGGCCTTTCCCAATACCACTCAGTGCTGGTGCCTTTCCTCTGCTGGTTCTCTCCTGTTTAGCCTGGCTACGCTCTAGGTGTTTGCACATTGTCTCCTCCATGAGACTGGGAGCACCTTGAGAGCAAGGAGTGAGATCTCTTTTTGCCTCTCTTTGTATCTCTAACACATAGCACAGTGCTTGGCACATGGCAAGCACATAATAAATGCCAGGGAACTGAGGGACAGATTTGGGACTTTGCTAGAAGAGACCTATGTCCAGTTGGGAGAGGGTGACAACCACTAGATGATTACACAGGTGCCATCAGGAAAGGGCAAAAAAGGAGAAGCTGCCATCTTCTCATGGGTGAGGGGGAGCTCTGGCATGGAGAGGGATGGAATCAGCCTAGTCACTGGGCATCCCCAGTGCCGAATGACAAAGGACACTTCCATGGTGCCATGACTCATAATCATGCTCTATTTAAGCCTCAAACAGCCCTGCAAGCTAGACATCTGCATCCTCATTTTAGAGATGGGGAGACTGAGTCTCAAAGGGGATAAGCAATTTGGCCACGGGCACACTCATAAGGGCTGAGGGCATGATCTGAACTTCAGTCTGCTTGATTCTTTTTTGGCTGCCCACTGCGTCAGGTCTAAGAAGCAGATTCGTGCCAGACTGTGGAGGCCATTGCAAAAATCCAGGGAAAAGGGAAGGAACTGTGTCTTCTTCAGAAGAGAAACCAGTGCATGGCCAAGAACCATGCAGGACCCCTCTTAGCAGGCAAGAATCCTCGAGGGGAGGGGCGGCAGACCTAGCCCAGATGTGGGGAGAACCAATGGGTAGCCAGAACTAAACTGGGCTGGTCCAGTCCAGCCATGCCACTGGGAAAGGCTGAGCACACCTGGGAATGCCATCCTCCTGGAGTCTCCTCCACTGGCCACGGCTTCTCCCAACGCTGACTCTTCTGCTTAGTTTCCGAGCACGTTTATTTCCTTTGAAAGGACGTCGTGTAGCTGAGCCCTCGGATATTAAGAGGGATAGATTTGTTGGATAATAAAAAGGGTGCAATCGACTTCTAATATAACTGCCTGGGCTACGTGGCACCAAGTGCCTCTGATGAATAAATACAAGAAGAGAAAGGGGAGGGGGGGCTGGGCCTGGGGAAGGCGAAGCCCGGCGCCATGGGCTGAGAGAGCTGGAGACAACCGCTTTTAACAACAAAACCCGACTGACATCCCTCATTTTTTTTTCATCCTGTTCCCGGGATACAGATTGACAGCCCTTTTAATATGAAATAAATCAGGCAGGATAAGGCATGTCTGCAGGAACATACAGATTGAGAGCTGATTGACAGAGCTCCTTGGAATATGCGTTCTGTTTGTATTTGGCTTTGTAGCCGGCAATGTGGAAGGACGTCAAGAGCTTTGAGACGTGGGATGTGCGTGCGTGTGCGTGTGCGTGTGTGTGTGTGTGTGCCTCAGAGAACAATCATGAACTGGGCTTGCGATGGGGAAGGTTGAAGGCAGCGACAGGAAGGTCCAAGGAGATCCCAATGATGCTTCCATTCTCCAGCGCAGCCTTCAGACTCCTCCGGAGCTTCATCACAGCGGTACAGGAAGTCAAGGCACAGCCCGGGAGGCATTGCTCGGGGGCATTAGCTCCCAATCACTTTTTACCCAGCTCTGGCAAACCCCTGGGCTGTTAATGAGACATGACTCGCTTAAAGGTGTGTGTCCACGCTATGCTCTGGCTGAATCCTTGTTTCATTTACCCCAGCATGAGAGCAGTTTGAGGAAAGCCGCCGTTCCCTTGCTAAGCTGTCTGCTTGTATTTCCTGGACTGTCCAAGGTCGCTGGCTGTGTTGCAAAGCCAACTCCGTGACCCATCCGTTAGGCAGAAATGAAAACAAGCTTCAACAACGCGCCTAGCACGAAATCTGCCCAGCAGAAGTAAACATCCTTGTTCTCACGGGGTAGGGAGATGGGATTCCTGAGCAGATGCATAGAAGGGAAATGAGTGGTGGGTCCCCCCTGCAGCCTGCCGCCCACCTCAAGCGGAAGTGAGTATAAAAGGAACTGTGTCTTTGGCTTCACTGCTCTGGGATTCCGTTCAGGCCAGGAGCCATTACAATTTCTAGGTCTTCGGGTATCGCCCTGACCCTGGGAACATGCCCAGTATTTGACCCTAAGATGGAGAAAATGCCGTGCAAGATAAATATTCTTGGGCAGAACTGAAACTAGACCCACACACACTCACCCCTACTGCCTTGTGCGGGATCTTTTGCCTGCGGAACCTTCCTACTTAAGCCACAAAGCCCTCCAAAGGGGGCAGAACCCACAAACTTCCAGGGACTCCAGGTTTTGCAACTGATTTCTGAGAAAGGAGTTGGAATGACTGAGGACCATCCAGAGATGGAGAAGGTCTCTCTCTCACAGGGTAGCCTTCAACCAATCAGACGACAGCATGCCAATCAAGAGTAGGTGCTACTCTGTCAGACTACTAGAATCTTTTGAAACCAAGACCATAAACACCATAGAGATACACTAGGTTGGATTTTTCAGGTTTCTGGAATGAAGTCTGCACATCTCCACTCCTCTCTCATTTACTTACAAAATGGTAGCAAAGCTCCATGTCCTACTTCCTAGTTTTTTGTCCTAAAATTTGCCCTACTTCCTAGCTGTGTGACCCTGGACAAGTCACTTAACCCCCATTGCCTAGCTCTTACTGCTCCTCTGCCCTGGGGCCAATACATAGTATTAACTCCAAGTTAGAAGGTAAGGGTTTTAAATAATAATAATAATAAATAAAAGAATTTGTCCTTCACTCTTCACATGAGAAGAAATCTAGTGGATGAAAAATGTCTCTTAACCAGATCAGAGTATACGGTTGGAAAGTCCACCAAACTGGTTCGTCCATGCTTGTATCATGAATAGAGATCATGGAAGATTAGTGATTTAGGCTCAAAAGAGAAGTCTAGACTGCCTTTGGGAAATAATATGATCTAGACAATGGCTTCCAGCTTCTTATCCCTGAAGCGAAGACCCATAATTTTTTTTAAATCCTTACCTTCCATCTTAGAATCAATACTGTATAAGGGCTAGGCAATGGGGGTTAAGTGACTTGCTCAGGATCAAACAGCTGGGAAGTGTCTGAAGTCACATTTGAACCCAGGACCTCTTATCTCTAGACCTGGCTTTCAATCCATTAAATTTCAATTTTTATTTATTTATTATAAGCCATTGTATTTATTTATTAATATATTATTATATATGATATATAAAATTAATATATTATATCTATTATATATTTAATATATAATACATTTATTAATATATTATTATATTATAGATAATATATTGTATAGATAATATAATTATTTGTTATAATCCATTAAATTTCCATTTTTATTTATTTATTATAAGCCATTGTATTTATTTATTAATATATTATTATATTGATATTATTATATATGATATATAAAATTAATATATTGTATCTATTATATATTTAATATATAATACATTTATTAGTATATTATTATATTATAGATAATATATTGTATAGATAATATAATTATTTGTTATAATCCATTAAATTTCAATCCATTAAACCACCTAGCTGCCCCTGCAAATGCCCGTCTTTTTTTTTTAACAATGTTCTTGCAAGGCTGGGATGTGTCTACGAGCCAAGGGATACCATCATTTCCATTGCTGCAGGTCAACCAGAGGGTAATGGAGAAGTTCTTGGGGCTGTAACAGAGAGAACCAGAAAGGATGTCCTCAGAGAGAGTTATGACTGAAAAAGAAATTGTTCTTGTTAAAGTGTGAGAGCAAGGGATGAACAAGAGGCAGCCTTTGGGTTTCATTGGTGTTCATTCCATGTCACAAGGGGGAGAGAAAGACCCCACAATGTGGGCAGGTGGGCAGGAAGACATACACAGGAACTGCCGGGAATAATATGAGAAATAAAATAAGAAAAAATAAGAATGCCTGGATGAGTTATGGTCTTCACTGTTAGAAAGAGAACTCACCTCCCTGCGATCAGTGAGTATTGAAGAGAAATCCCGAGCAGTTAATAATAGCAACCCACATTTCTGAAATGTGAGTATTTATAGAGCAATTTTCTTCAACAGCCTTATGAGGTGAATGAATGAATGGATAGATGGATGGATAGATGGATGGATGGGTGGAAGGAAGGAAGGAAGGAAGGAAGGAAGGAAGGAAGGAAGGAAGGAAGGAAGGAAGGAAGGAAGGAAGGAAGGAAGGGAGGGAGGGAGGGAGGGAGGGAGGAAGGAAGGAAGGAAGGAAGGAAGGAAGGAAGGAAGGAAGGAAGGAAGGAAGGAAGGAAGGAAGGAAGGAAGGAAGGAAGGAAGGAAGGAAGGAAGGAAGGAAGGAAGGAACGAACGAACGAACGAACGAACGAACGAAGGAACGAAGGAAGGAAGGAAGGAAGAAGGAAGGTAGGAAGGAAGGAAGGAAGGAAGGAAGGAAGGAAGGAAGGAAGGAAGGAAGGAAGGAAGGAAGGAAGGAAGGATGGTTGGATGGATGGATGGATGGATGGATGAAACAAGCATATATTAATCACTCACTATGTGCAGCCATTGTTCTGCAGTAAAATGAAACATAATCCCTGCCTTCAAGGAAGTTAGGTTTTAATAAGAGAAAATAGCACCTATAAGGGAGCAGAGACCAGTGAGTGTGTTCTGGATTGGGAGGTGGAGCCACCAGGAGATGAGCAACATGACCTTTCTGGTCCTGAGAGTGGGGAAAAGATGACTATTTCCAAAGAGGGAAGAGAGGAGGGAGGAAAATGTAGCCTGGCATAAAGCTAACCAGAGAGAAAGCATCAAGAGAAAATAGAAGCATTATTCTGTGACAAATGAAGAGCATGAGAGGTAAAGTGAATTTTTCATAATCCCAAAGATAATATGTGTCAGAGGCAGCATTCAAACTCAGATCTTCTGATACTTTCTGATACCAAATCCAGATTTTCATCAGTAAATAGAAGGAACCTTAAGCTACTCTGTTGGCTTCAGGACCCAGAACTAGATCAAAGGAACTAGAAGACTGAGAGTAATCATAACTATCACTGGGGTTTACTTTGCTCTTCAAGGTTTCCAAAGGACTTTTCTCACAATAACCCTATGAGGTAATATTATTCCTGTTTAGCAGGAAAAGAAACTAAGATTCAGAGGCTAGAAAACTTTCCCATGGCATCAGAGGCAGGATTTGCAATCTAAGTTTTCCTGACACTAATCCCAAGATTCTATCTACTATAATATTCTGCCTATGCCTCCCTACCTGGAAGAATCCAAGTAATCCCTAGGAAACTGGGTAGAAATGAGGCCATTTAGTTGCGTGACCTTAGTTAAGTCACTTAACCCCCATTGCCTAGTCCTTGCCACTCTTCTAAGTCTTAGAACCAATATACAGTATTGATTCTAAGACAGAAGGTGAGGGTTTAAAAATAAGTAAATGAGGCTGTCCCAAGGACTTCAGATTGAGCTTATCATTATTAGTCTCATAATTTTTTAAACCCTTACCTTCCATCTTGGAACAATACTCTGTATTGGTTCCAAGGCAGAAGAGTGGTAAGGGCTAGGCAATGGGGGTCAAGTGTCTGAGGCCAAATTTGAACCCAGGACCTCCCATCTCTAGGCCTGGCTCTCAATACACTGAGCCACCTACTCTCATAATTTTCGATGATAATAAAAACAGCTACCATTTAGGTAGCAATCTAAAGTTTCCAAATATTCTCTCATTTGGTCCTTACAAACTGCCTGGAAGTTTAGTGCTATTATTATCCCCATTTTATAGGTGAAGAAATTGAAACAGAGACTTAAGTGACTTGTCCAGAGTCACACAGCTAGTGACTGAGGCAGAATCTGGACACAGGTCTCACGTTCCATACACTCCTGGCTGCCTCTCCAGGTTAAGATCTCTGTGGTGTTGGCCTAAAAAAGTCTTCAAGAACAATTACTGAAATCAATTCAACAACTCCTTTTTAAAAGGAGAAAAAACTTTAAGCCACTTCTATATATATATTAGGGGCAGCTCCGTGGATAGATCCCCCAGCCTGGAGTCAGCAAGACTTATTTAGCTTCCAGATTTCAAATCTGACTTATTAGCTGTGTGATTCCGGGCAAATCACTTAACCTTGTTTGCCTCAGTTTCCTTATCTGTCAAATGAGCTGGACAAGGAAATGGCAAGCCACCCTTGTCTCTTCGCCAAGAAAACCCCAAATGGGGTCACAAAGAGTCAGACCCAACTGAAGATGACTGAATATTATATATATTTTATATTATTATTATATGTTATATATTTATATATATATATGTATATACAAGTTAGTCATTCCTCCCTTTTATGCACTCCTTGGTGTGACCAGACTGGCCTTCTAGCTCGTCTCATCCCACATCTTATCCCCCTTGTCCGGCGGCTGCCCCCACATTCCTGGAATGCTCCCCCTCCTGACCTGTGACTAGAATCCCTGGTCACCCTCGAAGTTCAGATCAAACTCTACCTCCCAGGAGTCCCTTCAGATCCTACGAGATGCTCCCACCTTCTCCCCAGATTACCCTGTACGTATTTGGCCCCCGTCTGCCTGCTCCCTGGTAGAGCATGAGCTCCCTGAGACCAGATGCCTTTCCGCCGTGGTGTCCCTTGTGCCTAGCTCGATGCCTGGCACGTGTGTTAGGTCCAGGAGAAAGCCTGTGGGTCCGTCGCTGTGGGCAAGTGGCGCTGCTAGCCCCGAGAAGACAAAGCAGAGAGCAGAGAGCTCCTGCCCTCAAGGAGCCTCCCTTCTAGCGGGGTACCAGAGCTCCCCTTTATTCTCAGAATGGGAAAATCAAGGGCCAGAGAAAATGGCTCCAAATCATTGGAAGGAAATTACTCTTGTAGCCATTCATCACCAGCCCAAGATTGCCAATAAGGCTCGTGGCCAATGATGACGCACGACATCCCGCGCTCAGAGTGTCGAGAAGGAGAAGGTTTGTTTTCAGCTGACCCGTCCTCGGTCAAATCAGCACAATCAACTGGGAGTCCGGAGGTGTCTGGCCTGAGAAAAAGTCAAGCCCAGTCATGGAGAGACACAAGAGAACGGAGGCACTTTTCACATTGTCTCTCGTTGTCATTTTCCCATAACAGCACTATGTGGAGACAGAAAGAACCGGGGCCATATTTGTAACCTCCATCCTTATCATGAGCCCCATCGTTGTATCACACCTTGGAAGACGGCCAGCCCTTTCTGAGGGCTGCAAGAATGCGCAGAAAAAGAGAGCAAGGAGAGGTGAGAGATGAGGAGAAGCAGAAATAGTCATCAGAGCCACCCTAGAGTGCTCTAAGGTTCGCTAAGCCCTTTGGAGATATGGTCTCATCTGACCCTCGTGACTGTGGGATGTAGGTGCAATTACTAGTCTCATTTTACAAGTGAAGAAACTGAGGTAGGCAGAAGGTAAGTGACTTGCCTAGGGTCACGCAGCTAGGAAGTACCTGAGGCCAGCTTCGAACCTTTGAATCATCCTGATTCCAGGTTTTACATTCTATCACTTGCCCCACCTGCCTTCTCCCCAAACACACCACTAATTCTCCAGGATTCATCTTCCCTCCATGCCTTTTTTTCAAGCATCTGATAATGTACCACTGAGTAAGAAGTTTAAATTCAGCTCCCTTCCCTGCAGGGGAGGAGAGTCAAGGACAAAGGAGAAAACAATATGGCTCCCTATTTCAGGTCAGGTTGGGGCCTTTTTGCCTTAAAAAGCAGTCCAAGTGCTGCAGAGCACTGGGCTGGGAGCCAGGAGTCCTGGGTTGGAGTTCCAGGTCTACCATTAACTAGCCGTGAGACCAGAGAGAGGGCGCGTGCCTTGATGCCTTTCTGAGCCTCAGATACTCCTTTGTCAAATGTGGGAATGGCCGAGAATCAGAGATTCTTTTTTAAAATAACTCTTAGCTACCGTTGTAGAGTCGATTCTAAGGCAAAAGAGTAGCGAAGGCTGGTAGGCATTTGGGGCTAAGTGACTTGCCCAGAGTCATACAGCTAGGAAGTCTCTGAGGTCAGATTTGGCCCCAGGTCCTCCTGACTCCACGCCTGTTGTTCTACCTACTGGGCTATCTATCTGGCCCATAATCGGGGGTCCTTCACTTGGGGTCCCTGCGCTCATAACTTCATTTTAAGATCATTGTTCTCTGTGTGTCTGATGTTATGTATTTAAATACAGGATTCTGAGAAGATCGCCCAAGGGGTCCATGACCCAATAAAGGTCAAGAATCCCAGCTCTAATTTAGTAATTACAGTGCAATAAAGTCCAGTTGGTCTGCCCTCCCCCCCCCCCAGCTACTTCCCCTCCAAAAAGCAGGAGATGCTGGATAAACTGATTCCAATCTCATTCCCGGAGTGAAGGACAAATATTCCCCTCCCAATAAGGGACACTGAGGCCACCAGCAGGCCAACGTCTGCTCAGAGAGGAGGGAGGAGCTAGCTAGCAAACTTACTCCGGTGGAAGTCCCATGCTGGGGGAGGATTATTTCAGAACTTCCTAATTAGAACAATAGCTATTCTTGTATTTTCATCAACTCCCAATTACTCCTATGTGGATTGTTCACAGAAATTTTGCATCCCAGCATGCTTCTGTGGGTGCCTGCTTTGGGGAATGCAAACTAATTTTAATATCGGCCTAAGCAAAATGTAACTAGGAGCATAAATCTGTGACTTAAAAAATAGTATACATTTGAACCTCTGTAGATCTGTCCCCTGATGCTTCCTCAAGGCATGGAGAGGACCTGAATCATCACCAATGGAGAATAAGCTCCACACCAGGTTCTACTGTGTTGGCACAGCTCCAAGCACAGTCCTGGCCACAGCCTGCTTCTGGTCTCCAAGGATCAGTCTAGATAAGTACAGAGAAGCTCATTACCAATAGTCCAGCCACTTTGTGAGGAATTCCTTGGCCACGAAGTCAAGAAAACTACAAAGCTGTCCTCATTCTGGAACTGCCCCCCACTCCAGTTGTTTAGTGATGGTGACAGAGTAGCAGAAAAGGGGGCAAAAGGTGCTATGGGTCACAAGAGTCTTACATGATTAATTTGGCTGTTGGTGCTCTAAAGAATGGACCAATGACCAACAAGAGGACAAACTCCCGGAGAAATTAAATTCTAACAATCTTGACATTTTCTCTGAAAAGGAAGCTAAAGGCAAAAAGGAAGTTTGGGTTAAATGGAAGGCCAGATCATTGCCTCTTCTTACAAAGGTAAACAAAGGAGTTGGTTTTATCATGGGTCCCAAGGCAACAAGAAACACCATTTTTGGCATGAGGTCTTCCCATGTGGCAGTGCACATGATAAGAATTTGTGAAGAGCATCAAGAGCTCAAAGAGCATCAAGATCAAAGAGCATCAAGAAGACAATTATAGCTTGTATGTCAATAATAAATGATTCAGAGGATGAAGATGTAGAGGAATTCTACCAAGATAAGACCCTCCAAGTTAAATCAACATGAGGTTGGTGACATCAAAGCAATGGTGGGCATAGGAGAGGATACTGAAAAATATGTTGGAAAAACATGGTTCAGGAATGAGAAGCAAGATAAGTTAGGAGCTTATAAACCATTGCCCAGTACATAGTATGCTACCCTTGGGAAGAAAGTCCCTGGACATGGTGTGATAGAGGGATATTGGAAAGGCATGCATGCAAAGGACAGAAGCTGGAGATGGGTCAGCTGTCAGTCAAAGGAAGATTCCATTTGGAATGTTACTGGGAAACAGTGGAAGGCAAGAGCCAACTGCTGACTGATTTCTGGGCTTTTTGGCTGATGGTGGTGACTGAAGGAAGAAGCTGGGTTTATCTCTGGGACTTGGGATAATCAAGTTGGAGGTGGCCTGGCTGATTTGAAGGCAGAAGAAGGACAAGAGTCCACATATCTCTCTCTGACTTGCTCTGTTTCATGGTAGTGACTGAATTGCCATTTCTCTCAATATCCTCTAACCTAAGGCTCCCTGTAGATAATAGGGAAACCTCCAACCCTCTTACCTCCATTCTCTACCTTTCCTGTTTCCCTCAATAAACCCTTACTTGAGATAAAGAAGAGAAAAGAGTATTTCCTCTGAAACATCATAGCTCACCCTGAGTGACTTAGAAGGAGGCTGAAGGAGAAGGGAGAAGAGGAAGAAGAGAGAGGCTAAAGAAGAGGCTGAAAGAGGGAGGAAGGGAGATATAGAGGGAGGAGGGTAGGCAAAGGAAGATAACTACCTGATCTATTAGTTATCTACTATCCATCAAATATACCCTCCAATATTATCTATTACAATGGAGAGCATCAAATAATATCAGAAATTAAAATTGATTACATTTTACCAGACAGGATATGACATAATACTAATGCAAACATCATTTTTAATCAACTGAAAAACTCCTAGTTTGTTAGCAACAAATCAAAATTGATATAAAATTATAACAATACAAACAAGGAGATATAGTATGTAACTGAGCTGCTGACAAACAAGTTGCTGACTCCCCCAAAATTAGAAATGGATAAAAGAATAGATATAGACACAGTATCCCCATTCTCCTAAGAAAAGTTAACCAATATTATTTGGAGACCAAAAGAGCCTAGGAACTACCTCATTCAACAAACAATTGATCTTCAAATGGAAAATGTGGAAGCCAAGCTCAATCTCAAATTAAAGTAAATACCTAATGTAGGTTATAAGTAGTATCACTTCATAAAACAGCAAGAAGCATTTGGGAAGGAAATAAGTTTGCTACAATCTTGCCAAGGCACTTGACAAAGAAAAATAATTCCATGGGCATTTAAAGAAAGAAACTAGAAGGATGATGAAAATAGAGTGTATTACTACTAGTTTGGAATCTAATATTACAATCCTCTGCAGAACACATGAGAAAACGGAAATGATATTTGATAGTACAAAGAGTTGAACAAAATTAGACCAGGATTACACAAAGCAGGAATACATAACAATCTTGAAGGTATCTAGGGATTGATTCTCCAGATGCCTAAAAGAAAACAACACCAAGGGCTTGGAATAAATCACAGACCTCATTTATTACCCTCTCCCAAATATCAATAACTACTCATTCACATACTTTCTCATCTCTAAAAGATTTTTATAAGAATAATACATACATGCACTGAGGGCATCCTTGATGAGGATTTGAGAAGGTAAAAGGCAAGTATTGCCAAGAGATATTCATCATAAGATCACTACCTTGTAGTCACCAAAGTTACTGGAAGATGCAGAGAATACAAAGTCCCATTACATTTATTGTTTATTGCATAAAACAAAGTCCCTCAAAGCCTCTGATTTAGCACAATTCCATTATACATAGACCAAAATCAAACAAGACTCCTTCAAGTTGTAACAACAGAGATAATGTTGGTTGCCAGCCCTCTGCTGATTGGTAACAAGAAAGACATCATCCAGAGCTATGTGCATATCTAAGACACTTGCCATCAACTTAGAGAAGGTCAAGGGCAGGGGAATTTTCTATAGGTGATAGTTTCCTCCAGATTTTGCTATTTATAGGCAACATTGAATTGATTGCATCAAGCCTTGAACATTGCCTAGCATCCTCAAGGAGATTCACAATTAATCAAGAGACTTTTGTCTAATCATCCACATAGGAAAAAACAAGTGGATGAAGAATGTCTATTGTCCAGAATATAACATTTGTTTGGATGGACAATTCTTAGAGCTGGCCCATCAGTACCTATATCTTGGGCAAATATCATGGAACCACAAAATTCCGTGCTTGGAACTGAACAAGAGGAAGAGAATGAGTAAGACCACCTTAGAGAAACTGGGAGGTGAATTAAACTTTTTATTTTAGTTTTTGGTCATTTAATGAATAATCATTTATTTTCTCTCCCTTTCAATCCCTTCCCTAGTAAGAAGGAAAGGAGAAGGAAAAAATGCCCCATAACAAATATATAAAGAAAAACAAGCTTTCGTGCTGTCTGCACCCCAAAATGTGTATTTCATTCGGGATGTTGAGTTCCTCACTACTCACTCAGGAATCAGCTAGCATGTGTCACATTGGTTGTCTGAAATTCGGAGTAGTCATTGTATTGATCCAAGAAGACTCCTTTTCACAACCCCCCAGACTTCCCCCTGAAATGAAAGACTATCTTCTTAACACCCACCTTTTCCCAGAGATACTGTGTGAGCCACGGAAGGCTACTGTCTCTCAAGACCAATCACCCAGAGAGCAAAGAGGAAGCACACGGCAGCTGTAATTGTCAAAGAATTATTCAGGAGAATTCATGGAAAGAGCATCATCGAGAGATGCCCAAATGAATGGGCAGTAGTCTGGTCATGAAACAAGAAAAAAGGACAGTAACTCTAGTCCATGCGTCCTCTGGCCCCCTCGCAATGCCAAGAGTCCTAAAGGTCCATTCCTAGCTTCTCAGTCCGTCCCTGTTCTCTATATCTGACACTGGAGACATAATCAACATCCTGGGACAGACTGAGAAGCTAGGAATGGACTGTGATTGGCTGTACTTGCATCTTTGGTATTATGGATCTACCCAAATAGGTTTCAACATCTGGTCCAAGCCCAACCCTGGTTTATAGCATCATCTATCAGGGTCGCAGTGAAGTGTGGCAGAAAAAAGGCTGGATTTATCCTGGCTCAGCCACCTACTTACTCCCTGGGTTAAACTGGACAAATTGCTTAATCCCTTGAAGTCTGCTTTTTTTCACTTCTAAACCAGGGGGTTTAGCCTAGCACAAAAGGCAGCAAAATGGCAGCATGGGTGGAACTTTGGACACAGAGTCAGGAAGATCCAAGTTCAAATTCAGCCCCAGACATTTAATAGCTGTGAAATTCTGGGCACTCTGTTGGCCTGGGTTTCATCATCTGTAAAATGGGTGTAATAACAGAATCTGCATCCCAAGATTGTTTTGAGGATTAAATTAGATAATATTTTTAAGTGCTCTACAAACCTTAAAGCACTATGTAACTGCTATTATTGTTGTTATAGAATAATTATTGAATAAACAATTATATAATATTGTTGAATAAAAACAATGAGAGTATAATTGTTACATACAATTATATTGTGGTTGCTATATATTCTATATAATATATGTTATTTTACATAACAAGTATATATTTTATTTTTATTTTATATATTTTGTTATTTTTATATAATTATTATATTATTGTTATATGATAACAACAATAATAGCTAACACCTATGTAGCACTTTAAACATGTAAAAGACTACAAATGTTATCTAACTTGACCCTCACAACAATCCTGGTAGAGAGGTGTTATTTTTATCATCCCCATTTTATAGATGAGGAAACTGAGAGTGAGCCTAAGAATAATGAAGTGATTTAGCCAAGGTCACACAGTTACTAAGAATTGTAATCAGGATTTGAACTCGGGTCTTCTGGACTCCTGGTCTTCTCCAGTGGACCGCCTTAATTCCAAGTCGTACATTTTAAATAAATGTTGAAATGTCTGGATCCCTGTACACGTGACCTCGGAGGGGGCGACAAAAGAACCCGGAACCCACTTAGCTCACACTACAAAAACTCCACTTCATGCCATGGTGCTCGGGTTCCTCCCAGCCTGGGGAAGACGATAGATTGTGAAGCCTTTGAGGGTGGGATGGGGTTGTTCCTCGTCTTCCTAGGATGGCCAGCTGCGATCTGGAGGGAGGCAAAGGTGGGATTTAAACTCAGATCTTTTGCCTCCAGAGCCGACACTCCCTCCCGTAGCTTAGCAAACGTGTTCAGTTGAATCGGTTGGCTAGGCGGGTAAATCACAGGCATGGCACACATGTAGTTGGCTTGGAATCCAGTGTGGCATTTGACAAATTCTCTCATTAGAGCCTTGTAGACAAGGTAGAAAATGTGAGGGGAATGATTGGGCACTGAGTGGACTGGTCACGGATTGAACAACCACACCCGATTAGTGTTGCTTATTGGAACGGCGCCCCTCTGGAAAGAGTGGTGTGTCATGGGGCTCTGTAGCATGGTGGAATGGAAAAGCTCATAAAGACCTGGGTAGCAATTCCAACTCAGCCACCATTCTTGGAACCTTGTACTAGTAAGCATCTGTGACTTTGTTAAACCAGGGACCTCCTAGTGTGAAAAGCACCTTCAGGATGCTAGATAAGGCTCCTCTTTGACCTAGTCCATCAAATCTAGGGAGTTGCCTAAGGGGTAAGAAGGAAATGAAGGGGCAGCTGGGTGGCTCAGTGAATAGAGAGCCAGTCCCAGAGATGGAAAGTCTTGAGTTCAAAACTGATCTCAGACACTTCCTAGCTGTGTGACCCTGGACAAGTCACTTAACCTCCATTGCCTAGCCCTTGCTGCCCTTCTACCTTGGAATCAATACACAATATCTATTCTAAAATGAAAGAAAAGGGTTTTTAAAAAGGAGGAGGAGGAATGGCTAGCCCAGATGAAGGGAAGAAAGATCTCCAGAATCCTCCAGATTTTTCCATTTGAGATCTGGAGCATCAAGGCAGGACAACAAGCATTTATTAAATGTTCACAGTATGCCAAACCCTAGAAATATAAGCAAGAGGACAAAACAGTCTCTGCCCTCAAGGAGCTTACATTCTAATGAGGGAAAACAAGGCTTCAAGGAAACTGAAAGAGATGGGTGATGGGAGGAAGAAGAGAGAAGCTACACACTAAGCATATGGTGGAGAAAGAAGTCCAGAGAGTGAGGAGCTGAAGCCAAGAAAGGTATAAAGGAGTGGACACGGCTGACCTGGACACTGAACGTGGCTGATCTGGACTTTGATCATGGCTGACCCGGACACTGAATGTGGCTGATCTGGACGTTGAATGTGGCTGACCCAGACATTTTCTATTAGATGAGATTATGGGAAAGAACTGGCCAATCAGAATAAAGGGGACAGAGATGTTCCATGGTGAAAAAGTCTCTGAGTCACAGAGAAGCGCCATGTTTTAAGGGGGAAGTGGTGCACCTTGGAATTCACCATTTTGATCTCATAGGCAGCTTCACTCTCCACTCACTGGTGCCTCCTTCAGGTCTCCAGCTGACATATTTCGATTAAATGCTGAATTCTAATATATAAAATTGATAAAATTATAAAGAATTATTTATATATGGAAATATATAATCATATAAGATTACATACGTGTGTGTTTGGCAGCTTGGCAGTCCAGTGGATAGAGATCCAGGCCAGAGTCAAGAAGACATCTTCCTGAGTTCAAATTTAGCCTCAGATACCTACTAACTGTGTGACCCTGAGCAAGTCATTCAACTCTGTTGGACTCAGCTTCCTCGTCTATAAAATGAGCTGAAGAAGGAAACCACTCCAGTATCTCCTTCAAGAAAACCCCAAATGGGGTCATGAAAAGTCAGACATGACTGACATATGACTGAACAACAAACGTAGATATAGATAGAAAGAGAGATGTGTAGGGGCACATACACATATATGCACAATCTCATTTTCACCTCAACCACAACTCTGGAAGGTAAATGCTGTGCTCCTCTCCATTTTATGGCTGAGGAAACTGAGACAGTCAGAGCTAAAGTGACTTTTCAGGGGCAACTGGATGGCTCAGTGGATTGAGAGTCAGGCCTGGAGATGAGAGGTCCTGGGTTCAAATCTGACCTCAGATGATTCCCAGCTGTGTGACCCTGAGCAAGTCACTTGACTCCCATTGCCTAGCCCTTACCGCTCTTCTGTCTTGGAACCAATACACAGTACTGATTCTAAGACAGAAGGTGAGGGTTATAGATAGATAGATAGACAGACAGACAGACAGACAAATAAATAAAATAATAATAAAGTGATTTTTCACACAGTCAACAAGAATTTTTTTAACCCATTTTTTCTCTCTTAGAATCCATACTGTGTATTGGTTCCAAGGCAGGAGAGCAGTAAGGGCTAGACAATTAGAGTTAAGTGACTTGCCCAGGGTCACCCAGCTGGGAAGCATCTGAGGCCAGATTTGAGCCCAGGACCTTCCCTCTCTAGACCTGGCTCTCAATCCATTGAGCCACCCAGCTGCTCCTCCCCACCCTTCCCTGAAGCCAACAAGTATTTAAGGCAAATCTATCTAGCTTCAGGTCCAGGGCTCTATCCACTGTGCCACAGAGGTGCCTACATTAGAGCACCGGATCCTGGAAACAGCCCTGTGAGGTGGAGGCTGTGACTCTCTCCATTTTGCAGGTGAGGAAACTGAGGTCTAGTAGAGGAAGAGGACTTGTCCAGGGCTACACAAATAATAGATAGAAGGACCCGGATTTGAATTCTGGTCCTAATCTGAGATGCAGCCTCCCCC
The DNA here is from genome assembly GCF_027887165.1 of Monodelphis domestica. Classification (NCBI taxonomy): domain Eukaryota; kingdom Metazoa; phylum Chordata; class Mammalia; order Didelphimorphia; family Didelphidae; genus Monodelphis; species Monodelphis domestica. The sequence goes on from NC_077231.1 coordinate 310,791,652, forward strand.
TTCTGTTCTACCATTCTGGGAGTCTTGAAGACATCCAGGGTGGCCCCTCGGCCACCCAGAGGCAGCCAAAGCTACTCTGACCCAGGTTTAACAGAAAGGTTTCTCAGAGGGGACGTGGCCAAGCTCCCTTCCCACACCGCCTCCAACGCTAGGACACTCCTCCTGTACTCTCTCCTTCCATCTTTGCTCTGCTGGTGGCCCCCCTAGAGCGGCAGCTTTAGCCCAGAACGCAGACCCGGCGAAGTCCAGCCGGAGCTGACTCAAGCGTCCTCCCAGCTCTTCCCCGCCTTTGTCCCGGGCTGTGACTCCCTCACCTGGCGGGCAAGGACCGGCCCCGGCGGAGCCCCCTGAGGGCTCTGCCACTCCACTGCTGAATCGGACCGAGGTGGAGGCGGAAATATGGGCCAGTCGGGGCGGCGGTGATTTAAAAGCGTCCCAGGAGCGGCGGGCACGCGCACTTCTTAAAGAAGCCGCCGGCAGTGCCCGGGGCTGGGGGGCTCCCAGTACACGAGCCCCGCTTGTAGCTAATCATTGGTAGATCTCTGAAATTTACTGCCGACGTCTCCGTGTTCCCAATTTAAATAACAAGCTTAACCACGCGGAACGAGGCCCGGCGCGGCGGCTCCCTGCTGAACGCGGGACAAGGCTGCTGTCGGAGCACATTTTGGCTCTGACAGGAGCGGTGACACACACAGATGAAATCTGGTTCAAGCCGAATCGGCGCGAGCAGCGCCCAGGGCCGCCTGACAGCTTCTTAGGCGAAGCCAAACAAGTGCCAGTGAACGGCCGGACGCAGCTTCTTGTTAACTTGACTTAAGGAGGCTGCTTAGAGGCCGCGCCAAGGAAGGAGCCCCAGAAAAGAGCCCGGGCCGGGGATGCGGAGGCTGCTGGGCGTCGGGCGTCAAAGAGGGGAAGGAGCGGCCGCTCGGCCTAATGGACCTCCCGGAATCTTTATTCTTGGTCACGTCACTTTGGGCAGAAGGAGATCGATCTCCTTCCCGGCCCATCGTAGAGAATAAAGATCGTTCTGGTCAGGCCGGGCCTGAATTTGTGAGAAAGAGGGATGAATGCACAGGAGCTGGGAAACGGCGCCTTCGAGCTCCGCGGAGAGTGACCAGAGAGCGCGCTGACCCCCAACCTTCGAACTCTCACTCTCATGCTATCCCCACCTGAGTAATCCGCAGCCTTTGGCATTGCTTTGGGGCGCGCTGGCTTTCCGTAGCCATTGTAACCCACCCGCACCTCTAGGCTTATCACAGTCTAGAAGAGAAACTCCCACCCTGGCTGTCAAAAGCCTAGAGCTCAAGCCCAAACCCTCCCTCCGATTAACCCTCCACTGTATCTTCCAAAAGATCCTAGATCCAGGGCGGGTAGGAATTCAGAGGTATTTAACTCCTCATTGTACTGGAGAGGAAACTGAGGTCTGAGGAAGTGAGAGCTACCTTACAGTCCCCAAAATGCTTAAGCACTAGAGATGAGATTTGAATCCAGGTCCACTGATTCAAGAGTCCTTCTAGGGGGCAGCTGGATAGCTCAGTGGATTGAGAGCCAGGCCTAGAGATGGGAGGTCCTAGGTTCAAATCTGGCCTCAGATACTTCCCAGCTGTGTGATCCTGGGCAAGTCACTTGACCCCCATTGCCTAGACCTTACCACTCTTCTGCCTTGGAGCCAATACACAGTATTGACTCTAAGACTGAAGGTAAGGGTTTAAAAAAAAAAAAAAGAATCCTTCTATCAGGCTGCCATTACCAAACAACATTCCTTCTTTCCTTTCTTCCTTTCTTTCTTTCTTCCTCCCTTTCTCTTTCTTCCTTCCTTTCTTTCTCTTTCTTTATTTCTTTCTCTCTTTCTATTCTCTTTCTTCCTTTCTCTTTCTTCCTCCCTTTCTTCCTTCTTTTCTTCCTTTCTCTTTCTTCTTTTCTCTTCCTTCCTTTCTCTTTCTTTCTTCCTTTCTTCCTTTCTCTTTCTTTATTTCTTATTTTCTCTCTTCCTGTCTTCCTTTCTCTCTTTCTTTCTTCCTTCCTTTTGGGGGCAGGGGAGGGAGGGGAACTTTTCTTGATTTCAAAAGAAACCTCAGTCCCAAATTAATTATCTTGCATTTAGAAAGAATACAAGGTCAGGCCCAGCTTAATAGAAATTCTGCATAAACGGAACACAGGGTAAAATTCAGTGTTATTCAGGGGAAATTTGACCAATAGCCACATGTTACTTTTCTAGGCCTTCACAAACATCATCTCACTGGATCTTCCCTATAACCCTGGAGCTAAGTACTGCAGGTATTATGATTACTCCCATTTTGCAGAAAAGTAAACTAAGCTTCCAAGATGTTAGTTAGTGACTCCCCCATGTTCTCCTATCTAGTAAGTGCCTATTCCAGGCAAAGCTCAGCATGCTAATCATGACACCACTCAATCTACTAATAGCCATTTATTAAGTAGGAAGGATTATTCAAGATGCCAGGAATACAGCCATAAAAATGAAAGTGGTCTCTGTTCTCAAAGAACTTGCATTCTATTGATCAAAAGAGTTTGGATTTGATCCTAGAGGTCATATGGGGCTGCTGGAGTTTATTGAACAGGGGACTGACACAGCCCAACCTGTACTTTAGGAAAATTGAACTTGTCAACTGCATGAAAGACAATTTAGAGAGGGGAGAGACTTGAGATCAGGAGATCCCCCCCAAAAAAAAAGGAAGGAAGGAAGGAAGGAAGGAAGGAAGGAAGGAAGGAAGGAAGGAAGGAAGGAAGGAAGGAAGGAAGGAAGGAAGGAAGGAAGGAAGGAAGGAAGGAAGGAAGGAAGGAAGGAAGGAAGGAAGGAAGGAAGGAAGGAAAGAAGGAAGGAAGAGAGAAAGGATGAAGAAAAAGAACTCATGTGGACAAAAATATTTTAAGGGCTCTTTTATGGTGAAAAAGAACTGGAAACTGAGGCAGGAGGGTTATCCATTAATTGGGAATGGAGGCAAGAGTCCGAGTAGAGGCAGAATGAATGAGATAAGGGGATAGAAGCAGTTACAAAATTTCATGACTAAAAGGATGAATATGAGATCCTTGATAGGAATCACTAAGCTCACCCTGATGCAACCACTGAACTTAAGCAAAACGTTGAGGACTTATCTACGGTGACTACAAAGCAAGAAGAAATCAGCCTCTGCTTGGCCTGCAAAGTTCCTTTTATGGAAGCCTCGCCAGAGCTTGGTCTCAGAGCTCCCCTCTCTCCTCCCAAGGTTTCCCACCAAGGAAGGACTTTGCCAACTTTCAGACACTAAAGCAATGTCCACCCCGATGATTATCTTTCCTTCATCATACAGTCGTCTCAAAATTATGGCCATTCTGCCCTCCACCACTAGCTTTAAATCTTCATTGGCATGGGCCTCTCTGTATCTCGGGCGTACGGAGTTGTTTGTGGCTCAACTGTCCCATTGGAGAGGGTTGGGGACTCCTTGATGTCAGGGACTGTTCTTTGGCTCTCTCTGTATCCCCAGCTCTTAGTACCATGCCTGGGACAGAGTAGGTATGTGTTTACTGATGGGGCATCGAGGTAGCACAGTGGACAGAGTGCCAGGTCTGGAGTCAAGCAGTCCTGGATTCAAATCTGACATCAGACACTTCCTAGCTGTGTGACCTTGGCAAGTTATTTACCACCAACAGCCTATCCCTTGCCAGTCTTCGATCTCAGAATTGATACAAAGGGGGAGGGGTCTATAAAAACAGAGAAACGCTTATGGACTGGCTGCCTTAGTACCTCTGTGACCTTGGACAGATTCCTGACCCCCCAAGCAGGCTCTCAAATGTCAAGAATGGCGCGGATAATTAGGACTCTACCGGCTAGAGTTCAATTCCTTCTAACTCCATCATCCAAATGTCAGCAATCTCCGCATTCTTAGAAGGGTTCTAAGCAGTCCATCCATCAAGAAAACAGGCCGGGAGGTAAACTTCCCTAATAAGAAGAAGGGGAGGAAGAAGCCCCAGGGCAGAAGGGACACACCATCAGTGCTGTCCGGATGAAGAATAGAAATATAACTGTGGGCTCTAATGGAGCAGCCGCGCCGGGGAGGAGCACTCTCCTAGAGGAGGGAAGGAGGGCCCCGAGACCGGCGCTCACTCTGAAATATTTCCTCCTCTCCGCTTTTATAATCTACAGCAACTCCCCTCTTGTCCCGTCCTCGAAAATGAATGGCATCCTTCAGATGCGATTGGATTCTGGAAATGGAGTTGAAGCCAGCCTGGCAGTCACTTTACTCTGTGCAGCCCTGGAAGAAATGAAGACTTGGAGACAAGAGGTTGTTTAAGCATCTGTGAAAAGCGTGCAAGTTTCAGGAAATGAAAAATCCCGACGCGGGCTCACGAGGAGAACACGGGCGAGAGATGAAACAGCTCGGTAAATAGAAGGCTCATTGGCCTGGCTGGGGTTAATACCCACTGCAGACCCATCGGAAACTCCCCACGTCGAGGGAAATGAGGAGCGTCGGGATGCTCGGGTCCCAGACTGGATTGCTCGGCTTCCCAAAGTGCAGCAGTGGGGGTTGGCAGTCATTTCGCATCCACTAGCCCAGGACCAGATAGTGGTGGGTCGGAATTGAGGCCAGAAGAGAAGACGAACCATCCATTGCGGTTCTCATTAAGAATGTAATGGCTACCCTGTTTGGAGCGTCAAGGCATGCCGAGCACATGCCCCGGGTGAAGACGGTGAGAAAGTTGGGCCCCCGTGTGTTTACTGCCTCCAAGTTCCATCATTATTCACCAAATAAGCATAATTGCTCCATGTTTAAGAGGTGCTGGAAACAGCTAATTGCCTAATGGTTGGGAGCAATGAGGTGTGCGGCCCATTTGGTGGGGGGGAAAAAGTAATGGCCACAAGTTTATTAACATTGAAGATTAAAATAAGCCGTCGTCCCAGCCAGGCAGCCCTTGCTGGATTCAATCCCATTATCCCCTAATAAAAGCAAGGGGCTTGATTAGATGCCCCCTACAGAGAAGAGGAGGCTGGATAAAGGTCAGTGCTCTCCCAGCTTGGGGACCGCCTCACCATCACAAGGAACTTCTGAGATCTGTCCCCACTCTCTGGAAGCCATTGGAGCCAAGAAGTGGGTCCCACTGGCTCACTCTGGGGTCGTAGGAGCTGGGTTCAAATGCCCCTTCTCTGCTTACTACTTACACAACCTCCAAGAGTCTCGGCGTCTGCATCTATAAAATGTAGGGGGTGGATTAGATGACTCTTGACATCCTTCCCAACGCTCTCTGCTCCTACGTTTGATTTTTGAAGAGTGGGAAAAGGGGATGCTTTGCTCAAGGAAGAATTTGGTACCCTCTCATCTGGGTCATGTTTTAGAAATGATGGGATGGGACTCAGGGGCCAAAGTCTCTGTCAGAATGATAAGTTGTTGCCCACATCCAAAGGAACCCTCTAGACAATTGGGGTTCTGCCTTGGAGCCAGGGCGGGGGAGAGGGGCTCTGCAGCAGGTGACATGATCTAGGCAGTGAAATAACCAGCATGTACAAGCTACCATTGACAGACTAGCAAGGGGTTAGGGACTCTGGGGAAGCAGAAGTCGGAGAGGCATCACAATGTCTGTCCCCAAGAGCTGGCTGGGGAGACAAGACGCGCACCCATGGAATTATCAAAGAGCAATGAAGGGTTAAACCAGGTAGTATGCCAACTATAAACGAGTATCATTCAGGGAAGGTCTAAACTAAAGACAAAGGAAATTATTCAGTGAAGAAGGAAGCCTTACAGAGAGGTTCTACCTCCCACCCAGCAAATGGGTGAAGTCTATAAAAGGTGGAAATGAGCAGTGCTGGAGGGATCATGGGAAGATACGCATACCGATAAACCGAAGGCGGAGCTGCAAATGGGTCCAACCTCCAGAAAGCAAGCAAGCAAGCAATCAACAACATTTATTAAGTGCTTACTGTGTACTGAGCATGGCATTAAACACTAGAGATAGAGAAAAGAGCAAGAACAGTTCCTGCCCTCAAGAAGCTTAGTTGTAAGAGAAGAGACAACCTGTAAATAATCAAATACTTACAAGACACATACAGAGTAGATTGAAGGTAATTTCAGGAGAAAAGGAACTAATAGCTGGGAGTGGTGGGCAATGAAAGGCCCCCAGAATAAGGTAGGATTTCAATTGAGTCATTAAGGAAATAGTAAGTGGTCAATAAGTGGACAGGCATTTATCAATCCCTTACTATGAAAAGAAAGCATTCAGAAATGGGGTACAGACCCTGAAAAGTCCCAGGGAGGTGAGACAGTGTCTTAGGAGAGGCATAACAAGTGGTCCAATGTAGCTAGATTGAAGAGTGTGTAGATGGGAGCTATGTATGAAAGGCAAGAAGGGTAGGAAGATGCCAGCTTGGGAAGAGGTTAAATTTCAAACATAGAATTTTATATTTGGTCCTTAGGCAAAAGGGAGCCCCTCATTTATTAAGTAGAGGAATGGCCTGTGTGGTAGAAATATCATTTTGGGGAGCTGAATGGAGGGTAAATTGGAGTAGAAGAGCCTTGTGGTAGGGGACCAATTAGAAGGCTGTTGCCCTAAGGCATATGAGAGATGATTAGAACCTAAACTGGGCTGACAGCTGTGTGAGCAGAGAGAATGGGACAGAGAGGAGATATGGGGGAAGTAGAGACATTAAGTTTGGCAACAGAATTGGTACATGGGATGAGATAAAGGTAAAATCGCAAGCCTAGGGACTGAGGAGGTACTGATGGCAGTTTGGCATCATGCTAGAAAAAGACTAATGTTCAGATCCTTTGCCATGGCAATACCATGCCTGAACGTTTACACCAAAAAGGTCAAAGACCGAGAGAAAGATCTCATATACACCAAAATATTTATTGCAGAATTTATTGGTGACTATCCATTGGGAAATAGCTGAACACATTGTGACATATGACACATGACCTACTATTATTCTGTAAGAAATGATGAAAAGGAAAAACTCCGAGAAACTCAGAAAGATTTTTATGAACTGATGCAGAACCCAGAAAACGATGTATAAGATGAGCACGATTAAAGATATCAACCCAGGAAAAAACCAGAAATGAGATCAATGCATTACAGCCCCATCTAAAATCCAGAAGATTGACTATCATGAGATCGTTGACTTACAGTTGGAAGGAACCATAGTGTTCATGATGTTCAACCTTTTCATTTTATAGATGAGGAAACTGAGACAGAGCAAGGAAATGATTTGCCTAAAGTTGCCTAGACAGTAAATGGTAGCATTTGCACTGGAGCCTGGTCTAGTTGCTCCAATCAGGGTTTGTTCTGTTCTATCCTTAGCATAGGGCCAACTAACACTTGGCACTAACGCTTCCTTACCCCAAGTGTCCCACCATGTCTACCATCTTAGACCATCCCCTTGTACAACAACTCCAGGACATACACATTTTCCTCCCCATGTCCCAGCCCCATCAGGGTCCTGTCATTGTGATTCCCCTTTCATAGGTCTTATCTTCCCCCTAAACCCTCATGGGGGCAAAAGACAGGCTCCAGCCCTTGCTCTCTTAGCATGACTACATGCACAGATTATCTTCTATGATGTCACACTCCATTATTATTAGTATTATTATTATTATCACTGGTTTCATAATAATCACTGATTGGATAATAATAATAATAATACACAAACAATTATTTTTGCCCCAGGGTCAAAATATTCCCAGTTACCATCGTTGGGTTCATTACAGGCGATATATAATAATAATAATAATTTAACATGTATGAAGCCCCTATCATATACAAGCACTGAGCTAAATGCTTTTAAAATATGACCTCATTTGATCTCACAACAACTCTGGGAGGCAAGTGCTATTATTTATCCATATTTACAGACAAGAAAATGGAGACAGATAGAGGTGAAGTGACTTGCCCAGGGTCTCACAGCTAGAGAGTATCTGAGGTGGGATTGGAACTCTGATCTTCTTGACTCCAAGTCCAACAGTCTACCTGCTTTACATGAGCCACACCCCCTGTCCCTTTCAGGGCTGCCCAGGCAGTGCCATATAGGGACAGAAGAGCCACATGACATCTCTGAACCTGCATATACTAACCAGATGATTCTTCTTTCTCCTCTTCCATGACTGCAACCCCACCTAGGGACACGCCACCCCTCTGGCCCTCTGGGGGCCTTTCTAACAGTCCTCTCCCCAGCAGTGACCGCCAGAAGTGTGGCTCTCAGAATAAAGTGATGGTACACCATAAGACAAGAGGAGGTCCTTCCTGGAAAAGCAAGTGAGTTGGTCTGGGAGCCACCTGCAGTGACATCCATCGGAGAAGTATTCAAGTGCTCTAAAATAATGCTGACTATACAGGTGATCCTCCGTCTCTTGATACATAGGGCTGCTGGCATCAATCCTGGGACTGGAAAGCATTTTTACAGTAACTCTCCATTACTCAGCCCTCTATTGATTTGGACTCATCTCATCTGTAAGAGCTCCCGAGGCAGGCCAGGTCGAAACGAATCAAAGAAGCATGAAAAGTTGATCATTCTCCCACAGGTTCCAGGACCTGAGACAGGAATTGCAGATGGACTGTCCACACTGGTGTTTCCTGGATTTTTTCAGTCCTTGATACAACTGTGAACTTTCCATGCCACTCTGAATGGGAGTAGAGGGGGCTTCTCATCTTCTCCAATCGCCTGTCCTTCACTTCTGAAACCTAATTGCATACCTCTATCTAGATGCAAAGAAATAGTAGAGAGTGTTTACATAGTGCTTTCAGGTCTGCCCAATGCTTCACGTGTTATCTCACTTGATCCTAGGTATTTCAATCATTATCACCCATTTTACTGATGAGAAAACTGAGGCCGATTTGCCCAGGGTCACATAGCTAGTATCCCAAGGCAGGATTACAACTCAGGTCTGCCTGACTTCATACTCTAGCTACTATATCTCCTTGCCATCCCCTTGCCTTCAGATTCATGAACACAAAGTAGAATAGAGGGAGCAATGGATTGGGAATCATAGAAACTGGATTCAAAGCCTACCTTCATGCTCACTACCTGTGTGATCAGGGCAAGTCATCTCCCCTCTCTGGACCTCACTGTCCTCATCTCTAAAATGGGGGAAAAAGGGGGTAACTGGATGGCTCAGTGAATTGAGAGAGATGGGAGGTCCTGGGTTCAAATCTAGCCTCAGACACTTCCTAGCTGTGTGACCCTGGGCAAGTCACTTAACCCCCAGTCCTTCTCTTCTGCCTTGGAACCAATACCCATTATTGATTCCAAGATGAAAGGTAAGGGCTTAAAAAATAAATAAATAAATAAATAAATTTTTTAAATGGGGGCAATAGACTAGATGATCTTGAAGGTCCCTTCCAGCATCAATTAAGAAACATTTATTAAGTTCCTGCTTTGTGCTAGGCTCTAGGGAGAGAAGAGGAGAAGATGGGAAAGAAGGGGAAGAAAAGAGGGCTGGACCTTAGTTTCCCCTTCTGTAAAGTGAAGAAAGGGCTGGACTTGATATTCTCCAAGGTCCTGTAGTTCTTGCTGATAACTAATCCAAAGACGACAGTTCTCCAAGGTTAGCATCGCTTCCAGCTCACTCTATTTGGGCTTTGTGAGTCAGTAATTGTCCTCTGATGAATCCCAGACAGAGCACTCTCCATAGGCTTTTTCCTGGGCGCCCCTGATGGAAGGAGATGAGGATTAGCCAATGGTATAACTGTCCCCTCTCAGCGTCTCCAATGTAGATCAAGGTGGAAGGTGAGAAGGACTAGGACTGACCTGGAGATTGAAAAAGGAGAAGTCACGTTCCGGTCATGATCTATCCCTTAACCTCAGCTGAGGACCCGAGTCCTATTCATCGGCTTCTTACACAAACTGGGAAGCCATGGAAGAAAACGGACTTGAGGGTAAAGGGTGCCATACAGTTTTATTTTCTCAGTCACGTGTTTCTTGGGAATCAAAATTAATTCTGAATCTAGTGCTGTTGATTGTAACAGTTTTCAAGAAATAATAGTGAAGATCAGTTCCAAGTCTGAGGCCAAGGGATGAAAATTCCTTTAATGTGTATACTAGAAGGGCTTCTGGGAGTCATCGGGTTGGGTGCTGTCCATGGTGAGACTAATGACCCTCACGTGGCTGGCTCAGGCATTCAATAATCAGCCTCCATCTTTATATGGAAGGGCCAAATCCATGAGTTGGTGGACTGCATTATGATGGGCTTCTCCTGGTTCCCAAATATCTAAAAATACAAAGGATAAGATGGCACCTAGCAACTAAAGGAGACGCTGTCAGCTAATTGGCACGAGACCCAGAGGGCCGGTTATCTTCTCCTAGTGGACAAGTCTAGCAATGACGTGATCTTCTCATTGTAGCAGGAACATTTGCCCCTGACCTGCTCTGAAGATGTGAATTGGGCAATAAGAAAGAAGCTCGGCAAAGGAAGCCCACTGTAGATCCCTGGGCTATCCCAAGTGCCACTTTCAGGATTTCTCCAACCCTTTGCTCTTCCTACTTCCTGGGCAGGAGCCCCCTCTGTGTCCTACTCTTTCTGCCACTACAAAGGCACTCTTGAAGGACTGAGAAAAGGTCAGCCAAATCGGTTGGGGGTTGTAGGGCATGGTGTGAAAACCCGCTCAGGAAAGCCACCTTGGGCACTGCACAGCTGGGCAGAAAGGCACTCCCTCCTTTCTTTTCCCTAATAGGCATGACGAAAGTAGAGAGCCCTGGAGACCAGAGGGTTTCCTTTTAGTCACTCCCCGCATTGAATTCATCACTCATTTCTCTGTCAGAGAATCAGGGCGGCTCCTGACCTCAAGGAGCTTCTGTTCCACAAGGATGCTGTCTCTTCTGCACAGTGGCCTATAAAGATGCCAGGTGCCAGCGAGGATGCCAATGGAGGCATCCTCAGATCAAAACTGGGGGCTCTCAAGAATGCAGCTCCTCGCTTGCCTCCAGTCTGACTGTGGGCTGAGTGTTTGCATCTGTACTCAGAATCTAGTAAGGCTACATCTCCCCCTACCCAATTCACATTACCCATTTTTCCTTTCTTAGAAGGAGAACATTCAATTCTAGCTACTCCCTCCTTGGAACCCAGACTTTCAGCACTAGAAAGCACTTCAGTGAAATAGAATTCCCCAAACAGTGGTTACCTAGTGCTTGCTTGAAGATCACTGCATAGGCAGGAAGCCCATTCCAAGGAACAGCTCTGCCTGGCACAGTTTTTCCTGACATCCAGCCTCAGTTTACCTCTTCACATTTTCAATCCCCAGCTGTTTGTTGTACATGCTGAAGCTGAGCAGAGCAAGTCTTCCAGATGACAATGCCCAGGTGCTTGAAGAAAGCTAACATGACCCCCTGAGGCTTCTCTCCAGCCTAAATATTCCCAATTCTTTGAACCCGTGCTCATATGATTACTCTCAAGTTCCCTCATTGTCCTGGATGACTTTTCCCTCAGATGTTCTCCAGCTCACCAACCAGCCAAGCAATCAATGGACAATGATTTATTAAGCACCTACTATGTGCCAGGCACTGTGCTAGGAACACAGAGAATAAAACCACTCCTACTTGCCATGAGCTTCCATTCCACCATTAGATTCCAAATGTGCCACTCAGGACTAGATACGATACCGTAGGTGTGGTCTGAGCAGACATCACTCCTCTGCTAAACCAAGAACCTACTAGCTATTCTTGGACAGAGAGAGACAGACAGACAGACAGACACAGACAGAGAAAGACAGACTGAGAGAGACAAAGAGATAGACAGAGACAGAGAGAGAGAGAGAGACAGAGACAGAGACAGAGACAGAGACAGAGAGACAGAGAGAGAGGGAGAGAGAGAGAGAGTAGGGGGAGGAAGAGAAACAGAGAGGAGTGAGACAGAGAGACAGAGAAAGAGACAGAGACAGAGAGAGAGACAGAGAGAGAGGGAGAGAGAGAGAGTAGGGGGAGGAAGAGAAACAGAGAGGAGTGGGACAGAGAGAGAGACAGAGAGACAGAGAGACAGAGAGAGAGAGAGAGAGAGAGAGAGAGAGAGAGAGAAAGAGAGAGAGAGAGAGAGACAAAGACAGAGGAAGAGACAGAGACAGAGAAGGAGGGAGGGAGGAAGAGACAGAGAGTATGCATAAGTATAATTATTTGCACTTTGGCTCTCCTATTCGCCTGTGAGCTCCAGTAAGGTAGAAAGTGGTTTGGGGTTCCCTTGTCTCCCCGGTGCTAAGTGCAGCAGAAGCACCCCAAACCCGCTTGTTACTGGCCTGGCCTGGCTCTCATGGGACTTGGCGACCACCAAGGCCCTAAGCTGGTCTCAGCCGCTGGCCTGTCTCGCCGGCCATGTCCCAGCTCCTCGGCCCCCAAATCTGGGTGGGGGTACCTGAAAGGAGGCTCGCGCCCCCTCCTGCTTCCTCTGCCATTCTAGAAGACTCGAGTCTTCCCAGACTGGCTGCTTGTCACTTGTTTTCACCCGGATCATTCATCAGCAAGGTCAAAGGGTGAATATTGTGATCTATTCTGCTTAGAGGAATCTAATGAAAAGCCACATAATTATCCAATTTAAGGAGAAGCATGTAAAAAAGCGGGGGGTGGGGGGGCTCCACCATCATTTAAATGGTTTTGTTTCCCTGAAGCAAAGTCCCGGCCTGATTGACAGCCCCTAATGCTGATTCTTATTGATATGAGCTGTTAATTGTGGAGAGATATTTAATAAGTCCCATATTGCGGAGGTAAATGCATGCTCTTAACCTACACCTGAACCTGCTTTGGGATGCAGCGGGGGGATGAAGAACAGCTACAGATAAGTGAACACAAGTGGATTCTCAGTCTTGTGTGGCAGAATGGAAATTGGAATCTTCAGAATCTATTAGGAGAACAATTGTGCCATTCGGTGTTCCCACTTTTATAAATTATGCCGCAGGAGGAGAGTCCGGAGAGGAAAGTCAGAGAATCGTTCCAGGAAGCCCCCCCCCCGGCTTTCGGGGAGAGCCGGGGGGAGCAGTGGGAGGCCTGGGGATGGGGGCGCCTCGTTTCCTTCTTCCAACGACATTTGTGCGGCTGTCCTGGGTCACTGAAAAAACGTCACGCTTCAAGACCATCTTACTGTACCGCCTCCCAGAATGCAGTCGTGAGTCTGGGAAGTCAGAGAACTAGAAGGAAGAAAATGAAGTGGATTCCCTATGCTCTGAGTAAAATAACTGTAGAATGAGAGACAGAAAGTAGAGGTACAGGAGAGAGAAGCTGGACTTGGAGTCCAAAGACATGGATGTGAATCCTGCCTCAGACCCTGCTACATGATCTCAACCCATCCCTCATATTCAATATGGCGCCATGGCCAATTGATTTCACCTTTGCAGTATCTCTTGAATATGTGCCCCCACCCTGGTAATATTCTCATTGCCTCTTGCCTGGATTATTACAAGAGATGCTGGTGGGTCTACCTGCCCCCAGGCTCTCCCCTACTGTAATCCATTCAGCCACCAAAATAGTTTCCTTAAGAATAGGTCTGATCATGTCACCTTCCTACCCAATAAATCCCCCATGGTTCCCTATTGCCTCCAAGATCATTACAGAATGCTGCTTGGCATTCAAAGCCTTTATAACCCTCCCCTCCTACCTTTCCTGTATTCTTAAACCCGACTCCCTGTGTTATACTGCAGCCTCATCAAGTCTATGGTCCACTAAGATCTCAAGATCTTTCATAAACACACTATAGTCTAGCCATGTCTTCCTGCACAGAGTATGAGAGAAAGGAAGGGTCGGGGGGAGGTTGCCTAAGCCATTAACTGACCTTGATCTGCAGGCTGAGACCTCCAAGCACAGAAAACACACTGAGGTTCAGGACTGCAGAGGCAGCGCAGTGCATGGCATTATCACAGTAGATCCTGCGAGATCACAAAATGAGCACCCAAGTCATCCTTGATTCTAGCCTGATTCGCCACTACACCTACCCCAATGAATCAATCAAACAGTCCACAAGCATGTTGGAAGCTCTTCCTATGCAGGGTGTCAGGCTTCGTGCTGGAAAGACAAAGACAAAGCCAAGACGGAGCCTGTCCTCTGAGCTCTTACATTCTCATGTGGGAGACAACAGGATGTCCCAAAAGTCTTAGTGCCGATGGAAAGCCTGTTTGGTTCTTGATGGTTTGGGTTGGGTTTGGGTGGGTGATTTGGAGCTATTAAGGCACTAAGACGTTGGCTGCCCCTTTCCATCAACATCTGGGACGGGCAGATGTGGAATTCTAGGTGAGTTTCTTTCTTCCGAGTTCCCTCCCGGACTTTTTCTGGGCTCTGAGTTCAGGCTGTCGTGCCCATATTTGAAAGATCAGGAGGTGAAGCTCGTGCCTGCTCTCGTGGGGCAGTCCCATGATGCTGGGGATAATGATGTAGATTCACCTTTAAGAGAGGGGCATGAGCGGGAAGGCATCATGGAAGAGAAAGGCACACAATTCTCACCTTGACGCAGGCACAGAACCTAGAGAAATAGTGACTTAAACGCAAGGGGCGAAATGGTAACATTTAGGAAGAAACTTTAAGCTAACTCCGTATTCTCTTAAAATGAATGTTGGTTGGAATTTTAATGCGATTTTATGATCAGAAATATTATTTAATGAGAAGAATGGTGTCGTGCCTAAAGAACAGGCTTTTGAGCTGGCAAGACCTGGGTCCCATTCTGAACTCTGGAACCGATGGACTGCATGACTTTGGGCAAGTCACTTAACCTATCTATTCACCAACCACCTGGAGACAACTTGGCCCAAGAGTTTCTGCTAGGGATGAAATCTAAAACAAACAGAAAAATGAAACCCCCATCATGTAAGGGGGGGTGACAGGTGAGCAGAGGGCCAGTTGGGGAGTCAGGACGACTCAGCTTCGAGTCTCGTCTCAGACACACGCAGACAAACAAACCACGTCAACCTCGAGCGCATCCGGTGACTCTCTACCACTTGAAGTCACAAACACGTTGCTGAGCTGCACTTTGAAGGAACTTCCAACACCTCGAGTTGTCCACTCAGATGGTATCTCATCGTTCGTGCCCAAACAAATATTCGTCTTGGAATCACTGGTCAAAGTACCAAAAACCGTCCATGATTCCTTCTCATGAATTGAGAAAATAGATTTGGCCATATGAATGGTGAATATGAAAGCCATTGCCTTGGCTGTTCTTGTTGTTCAGTCATTTCAGTCATGTCTGACTTTTAGTGACTCCATTAGGGGGGGTCTCTTGGCAAACATACTGGATTCGTTTGCCCTTTCCTTCTCCAGCTCATTAGACAGATGAGGAAACTGAGGCAAAGAGGGCTAAGTGACTTGCCTAGGGTCATACAGTTAGTTTTAACTCAGGAAGATGAGTCTTCTTAACTACAGACCCAGAACCTATCCACTGGACCACCCAGTACCCTCTCCCCATTGCCTAGGGTCTGCCAAAGCTCTAGCCTTACACAGCCAGGATTGAATCCTGAGGGCTGACCCAAAAAAGCCCATTTAATTTGGAGAGAGGAAGCTAATTATCATCTCACTTATATTTACTACGGTAAAATATACAAGCATAGCTTAAGTATAATTCGTGTCTCGGTTGCCACAAATGTAAATAACATAGTCCCAGCTCCCATACAAGCACTCGGGTTAACAAATGGAAACAGGCAAAGGACAGCCTTTGTTTCATCCCACAAAATAGTCAAGATCTGAAAAGCATTCACAGGGAGACAGGAAGAGATAGTGAAAACACAGTACGCATGTGCGGTGCTCCCAATTCCCCTCAGAAGGAAACAGAACTTGGGGTTCCCTTTGGTATCCTGGAGGCTTCTTAGCTTTCCCACAGTCTTATACAGTCAAGTCAATAAATGTGTATGTGCCAGGCACTGTGTTGAGTGCTGGAGATACAAAGGCAAAAAGAAATTGCTTGATCTCTAGGATTCCATGGCCATGCCAGGATGCACAATGCCCCTGTGGCATATACAGACCCTACTTTGAAGGCAGATATGTTTGGGGACTGCTAGTGAGGCAACCTTCTTCCCTGCTGGACCTACATAGGTCTTGATGTGATCCCCTTCACATGACGTAGCTTCGCTCTCCTATTCCTGTTTCTCCGGGGAGCCACACTTCTTGGAAAATCCTCTTTCTCCAGCTCACCAAATCCTTGAACTCTCAAGCTTAGGAGTGTTCAACCTTGGGGCAACCTGCCAGGCAACACTTAAAACTGACGCCAGCCAAGTCATCTCTCCTCTCTGCCTTGGAGGGGAGATTCTGGGATCATTTTGCCTTGGAAATCCAAATCCTGTTGTACTCCCAGAAAACACACACTCCTCGGAGCCAGGCTTTGAAAAGTGTCCATGAATTCCTTTCTCAAGCTATGTGAGTAACAGCAGCTACCAGGGCTAGAGTTCAAATCCAGCCTCAGACACACAGCTATGAGATTCTGAGCAAGTCATTTCACCTCTGTTGGCCTCAGTTTCCCCAATTGTAAACTACAGATAATAAAAGCTCTTCCCTCACAAGATTGTTGAGAGGATCACATGAGAAGATATTTGTTAAAAGTTCTTAGCACGATGCCCTGCAGACAGTAGGTGTTTAATAAATGTTTATTCCCTTCCCTAAATATATTTCTGCCGTGTTTATCTGGAGCTTTCTCAGTATTCCATCTGTTGCCATGTGTTGGACTGAGAAAGTCTCCTCTCGGGCCACATTGGCAAACACAAGTCTCCCTCCAACAGGGGCTTCTCCTGCAAGTTGTCATCCTGGGAATAAAAAAGGGACGAATCCTTTCTATCCTCAGGACCCTGGGAGACAGAGGCAAAGACAACAAAGGGAAAGGGAGGCGGCAAAAGAGGCTAATAATAATAATAATAATAATAGCTGATGAGAATCAGTTGCTATCTAGAATGCCAGCAGACAGGGATACTTCATCTGACAGAAATCCATCCTACTGAGTCCATGTCAAGAGCCTTCCTAGTATATAAATGGAGATTTTGAACCCTAGACATCATTCCCCAGAAGTCCTTGGTGTTTCCCAGAATTCCCTATAATCTGTCTTGTGTCTCCACGTTGGTGACATCACAATTGGTATTTAACTGGCAGTAACGCCTCCCACATGCTCTCTTCCTTTGCAATGATGCAGCAAGTATGGTGGTAAGGTGGGGATGGCTGAAATGGCTAACCAGCCATGAGCATGTGATTTTTATTTTGTATCCTCTTTATTCCTTGATTTCTAATGATCCTTAATAAATCTCTTAAAATATAATATTATTATTGAGATTTTATTTTAACTTTTACACTAGTCACTAAAGACCAATCCAAAGTCATCTGTGTGCCCTCAGCAGAGGATGGGCGAATGGAGAAGTCCACACTGTCCATGGAGAGGTGCTTCCCACACCCAGGTAGTACTCATGCCTTGAGAACTCATCTAATAGATCGGGCACTCTCCCCATTCATCATCTCCTCCTTCAGCCTTTCCAAATAGCCCCCAGCTGGCCATGCCCCACCCTAAAATAACTTTGTATTTTCTTCCTCTCTGTTGCCCACATAATTCGAAGGCCCATGTTGCTTTCTGCAGGGGAATACAATTTTCTTCAGGAACAGGCCAGAGGGCTGTATTTGGAAACAGAGGATCTGCATTGAAGATCCACCTCTGCCACCTAATTCTTAAGAATGTGGGTAAGTGGTTTGTTCAGTGGGAAAGAATGAGGGACCTGGGTTCAAATCTTACCCAAATGACCTTGAACCAGTTATTTCACTTATTGATCTCTATTTCTTCATTGAACCAATGACTTCCAGATTCCCTAGGACCCCATCCTCAACAGATTCCTTGAGGGCATGTATTAACATGCTCCCACTCTAACTGACTGTGGCATTGAACAATGCACCAACCTTCACCAAAAACAAGAACGGTCAGGAGGATGGAGACAACCAAATTGATAGAAGCTAGGGGATGCAAATGGTAGTCCAAACAGCTGTTATGATTTCCAGCTTCCTCGGGTGAGGCATTACATCATGCCAGGGAGCTAATCGCTCCTTTCTAGAGCAGTGCAGTCATTTCTGGTACCTCACTGCCCCAGAAACAAGATGCCAGCAAATTGAAAGGAGTTCAGAGAAATGCCATAAAAATAATTAAGGAGCCCCACCGATTGACTGATGGGAAAAGATTCAAAGAATTAAATGGACGCAGCTTCGCCAAATGATGACCGGAGCAGTTATGATAAAAATATCCAGGTATCGGAAGGCTATAAATACCTGAGAAAATGATTTCTTGTTCAGGGAGGTCATTAGTCCACATGGAATAACAATGGTGTAATCAACTCTGAGCCCTGAGGGCTGCTCTCCAACCCTCCTGCTCTCTGCTCCCTGGAGTCACTGATGGAAGGACTCTCTTTGCCCCTCCCCTTTTGGTATTTCTCAGAACAACTTTGGGGGTGTGTGTGTGTGTGTGTGTGTGTGTGCGTGCATGTGTATAAACGTATGTGTATTGGGCGCAGAAAGGAGGAGACAGAAGAGTTAAAAGTTTAGTCTCTCTCCTTTCCTTCCAGCAGTTACTTAACTGGAGTGTAGTGGAAAGTACTGGATTTGTAATAAGAAGACCTGAGTTCAAATCCTACTTCAGATACGGTTTTAGTTGGGTGACCCTGGGCAAGTCACTCTCCAGATCTGAGTTCTCTCATCTGTCAAATGAGGAGATTGGATGAGTTAACCTCTAGATTCCCTTCCAGCTCTCAATCAGTGATCCTCTGTGCTATCCCTTGATGACTTCTACATAGAGAATGTTGCAAGAAAATCCCAGAAATAATTTATCTGTCAAAACTCAAAGCCAATTGGCACTGAATGAGCAACTTATTAAGCACCTTTGATGCTGCTAGGCACTACACTAGGGACCAGGAATTCGATTACAAAGAAGATGACCTCTTCTCTCTAAGATCTCTCATCCTTTCTCAGCTTATTTAGTTCCACACCAAGCTGACCAGCACCAGTGAGAGGACTCCCAGCACTAAGGGGTCCTTTGGTGTGTCAGGCTGACCAAGATTAAGAGTAGCCCTTACCCAACTACTATCGCTGGGGATCCCCCTACAGACTCGTCCTAGTCTATACTCATATTCTTGGGGCAACCCCAGAGAATATCAGCCAGTCCTTGTAGCCCTTCCATCATAGATCATCTTGGTTCGCTTCTCCATTACAACCATATCTCGGCTAAGGTAGAGTTGGCCAGAAATCCCATAACCCTCCAGGTGTGTTTACCCCATGGTTTTGTATGTGAGAAGCATAGGAATGAGAAGTTATGCCCATCAGTTAGAGGATGACTAAATAGATTGGGTACATGAGTGTTAAGGGAATAGGACAACACAGTAAGAAATGATGAGTATGGTGAATATAGAAAAGCATGGAAGACACACACATTCACATATAGAGAGAGACATATATGTGCGTATGCACATACTTATACATGCCTGACATACATATACAACTATGCATATGTGATACATTTAGGTTCTTTATCCAGAGCTCATTGTACCTAGCTCTTCTCTTTTCAATTATAGGCTCTTGAGGCCAGGAACTGTCTTTGCTCTTGGAATTTTATCCCACCACACTCCTCCTGGAGAGACCAGAATTCCATAAACATTTATTAAGTCCCTACTATGTGCCAAACACTGTGCGACGTGCTACAGATATTTAAAAGGAGGTCAAAGACCATCTCTGTCCTCAAGGAGCTTACAATATAAATCAGAAAGACTCACATCTACCCAATTGGGGAGAAGGCAGGGAAGGGAAGGCAGAACTTAAAATGAATCCAATTTCACTTGATGTCTAGACCCTGGCATGGAAAGACCCTTTCATTTGGAGTGACGAGTTGCGAAAAGGTAGGGATTTTTAACTGGATCCTACTTTCAAGTAAAACTCTGAAGAGTTTCAGAGGAAACATTATTTCTATCGTTTTGCTCAAGAATAATCACATGTAGAGTGTCTATTTCTCTGAAATCCTGAATTAGAGGCTTCTGAATTAATGAGATTTTATGGCGTGAATTAATCATTGAAAGCACTAAAGACTGGCCTTGGGATGAGATTAAATGAGGAACACTAAGCCTGAATCACTGGGGAAGAGCCCAGAGAGTAAGATCTCTAAACTGAGAAATATTTTCCTAAGGGAAGAAGTGAAAGCCTCATCACTTTCTATTTGTAGCCAGGAAAAAAAGAAAAACCCCCAGCACTTGCACCATGGAAAACAATCTTCCTGTGGCAGGGAGATGGATTCCATTAGCCTTTCCATCTCTCATTTTCATTGTTAACTAACTTTTCCTATTAGAGTCATACAATGTTGGAGCTGGAAGAGACCTCTGAGATCCGGATTAGATCATAAATCCCACCTAGATCATTTGAAGCTTGTAATGGAGATCTTGGGTTTATTATCTATAAATGTAGCTCAAGCCAATGAAACTGTTTTCATGTATTAGCACTCCCATCCCCAAGGAATCGAGCATGTGAAAAAGTTGGAAGATGAACACAAGTCAAGTCAGCAGACGTTTATTAAGCTCTCACTGTGTGCCAGGCACCGGACTAAGCCCTGGGGACACAACGAGAAGCCTCAATAGACAGTACCTTCCCTAAAAGGAGGAAGAGTGAGGGGGGAAAGGAGACTCCTGGAAGACCCATAATTCCTTCCCACCTAAAGACAATGGCCCTCTGGACAAGGATACATCAACCCTCGGAGCCAGCTTACGTGTCTAAATGGAAGATGACATACTCCAACAGCTGATGCCGTCCCCCTCCAGTTTTGTATCTGCTTCCATGAATGAATGGGAATTCAGCATTGGGGACACAAATACAAAAGCCAAAGGCAGTCCCTGCTCTCAGGAAGCTCATATTCTCCAGAAAGGAGACAATACATAGAGGAAAGTGAGGGCCAAGCAGGAGGACTTGGGTGTGGAAAGTCAGAGGGATGGGGAGGGAAGCCCAGGAAAGTCTGAGGCTGAGCGCTGAGGTTACAACAAAGACAAGACAGTCTGTTCTCTCCAGGAGCTCCCAGTTTAATGGCGACCACGTACAAGCTCCTAGTACAGACAAGGTCTCTGCAGCATACATAGGAACCAGTCATTAGAAGGAAAGCACTAGAATGGCTGGAACTTGAAGGAAGCCAGAGAAGCCAGGAAGCAGAGCTAAAGAGGAGCATCCCAGGCATGGGGGACAGCCAGAGGAGACACTCAGAATCCTGAGATGCTTTTGTGCAAGGCTGAGCAGGGAGCACAGTGTCACTGGTATGAGACGCAAGGAGACCAAGGAAAGTGGGGTGAGGAGGGAGGGGGGCAATTAGGAAGGTTTTTGAATGACAAAAAGATTTTATATTTGAAGCTAGAGATGACAGGGAGTCCCTGGAGTTTATGTATAGGAAGGTGACACAGATCCCCACTTAAGGAAGGTCAATCTGACCCAAATGGACAATGGCTTGGACAGAGGAGACCTGTGGCAATACCCTAGTCCTTCCTGTTTCCAATACCCAGGCAAAAATGAGGCTTTTCTCAACAAGTTAAAGCAGGGCAGTAAATAATAAAGTCCAACAGCCCGAGTGCAGGATCAAGGAAATAAAATAAATAAATTCAGTGGATGAAGTGTGAAAGAACTACCTCAGTTCAAAACTCACCTCAGACACTTACTGGCTGGACCTGGACACATCACTTAACTCCTCTGACTGCCTCAGTTTCCTCATCTGCAAAATGAGGGCAGTAATAGCATGCATGTACCCTTTGATCCAGTAATACCATTACTAGGTCTATATCCCAAAGAGATCCAAAAAAGGGAGAAAGGATCTACTTGCCCAAAAATATTGATAGCAGCTCTTTTGGTGGTAGCAAAGAATTAGAAACTAAAGGGAGGTCCCTCAATTGGGGAATGGCTGACCAGATTATGGTATACATCACACTAATATATATTGTATATGTATGTATGTTGATGTATGTATGTATGATGTATATTGACATACATGAATGTCACAGACAGATCCAGTGCCCCGGCCCCCCACCATTTCCTTTCTGTATCATTCAAATTTCCCTAGGCTTGGGTCGGGTTTTATTCTCTATTTTTTCCTCTCCTGTCTAGAACTCTTCATCTGTGAGGTTTTTGATGATGATGTTGCTAACTGAATATTCAAAATAAACTTTGGAATTCCTTCGGGGAGAAGAATGGTAAGGCAGAATTCAAACCCAAGACTTCTGACTGAATCCAGCAATGCTCCAATCAGCCTCTGGACTGAAACCGAAGATCCTTCTGCGACTCATTGCACACTGCCACACGTTCTTGCCGCCAATCTAAATTCCTACCAGCACAGTATTGAAATGCCTGGTTTTCCT
Organism: Monodelphis domestica; assembly: GCF_027887165.1. Classification (NCBI taxonomy): domain Eukaryota; kingdom Metazoa; phylum Chordata; class Mammalia; order Didelphimorphia; family Didelphidae; genus Monodelphis; species Monodelphis domestica. The sequence goes on from NC_077231.1 coordinate 310,813,918, forward strand.
GCAGTCTGGCCACCCTTGGGTGTGACCGATTCCCCCAATCGTTTTCCGTTCTACAGTGTATAAAGTGGTTTTCTTGATGTGCATTTCTCTGATGGATGATGAAATTTAAGAATCCTTTCCTGCAATTATGAAGTCTGCATTTCCTCCTTTGTCCGTGCATGTCCGTGTTGTTTGACTCCAGCAATGGCTCCAGCAAGGATGGAGAGTCCTTTAGACAATGTATTTACCTGGAAGCATTTTCCAACAGGATTCCTTGATTTTGTTTTAATTGGAGAGAAACTGCGTTTTGTTGCCAAAGAGACGACATGACAAGGGAGTGCCAAAGTCCAGCATGGAGAGCAGCAGAGCTCTCAGACTGCGGAGGACAGACAACAACAAATGGCCTGACCAGAAATTGAGCCATCACAGAAGTGACACAGAGCCCTAAGGGGAAGAGGCAGATCTGGCACCAACAGCCCCTAACTAGAGGACCACATGAATGCTGTCTCCGTGTAGGTTCTGGAAAGGAGGGGGGTAATGGCAGGTCTTTGCCCAAAGGCACGGACATCGCTGGTGGCCATACCGGAAGTATTATTCTCTTATATGAAGAACATTATAAGGATCATATGTCAAATAACATTAAAAGTGAGTTATCAGGGGCAGCTGGGTGGCGCAGTGGATTAGGATAGGTTCTGGGTTCAAATCTGGATTCAAATACTTTCTAGCTGTGTGACCCTGGGCAAGTCACTTAACCCCTATTGCCAAGCCCTGGTTGCTCTTCTGCGTTGACACTAAGACACAGTATTGATTCTAAAATGGAAGGTAAGTGGATTAACCATCATATAAAAAGTTGACTCCGCCCACTGGCAATAGCACCTCTTTCCATTTTTTCATTCTCTAGTGGTGATGACATATAAAATTAGTCATATTCTTTCATGCTTTGGTCCCAGTGATATGTATTTTAAGGTCAGGTCTATATGATTCTGGAATAGAATCTACACAAAGATAACTACAAACCTGGGGGATTGAACCAATGGCCTTGGTATAATTCATGCTATCCTCTAACTAACCCCTGCCAAAAGCAGTCTTAGAAAGCATTTGTATCAGAGCAACTAGGTAGCATAGGTGGATAGAGAGCCAGACCTGGAGTCAGGAGGACCTGGGTTCAAATATGACCTCAGATATTTCCTAGCTGTGTAACCCAGGGCAAATCACTTAACCCCAGTTGCCTAGCCCAGCATTGGCAAAGTATTGGTATGCATACTGAGATGGGGGGGGGGGGGTGCTGGGAGAGCTGCTTGATCCTCCTCTTCCTAACGCCTGAGGACATTTTTTGCATGCCCTGGCCCTCTGTTCAGCTACCCAAAGGGAGCTTGTCTTCCCTCTGCTCTCTGGGGTAATGCAGAGGGCTCACAGGCAGCTTGAAGTTGCAGTTTTTGCACAAAAACTTGAAAACATTTGCCAACATTTACTGCTTTTCAGAAAGAAAGAAAGAAACAAAGGAAGGAAGGAAGGAAGGAAGGAAGGAAGGAAGGAAGGAAGGAAGGAAGGAAGGAAGGAAGGAAGGAAGGAAGGAAGGAAGGAAGGAAGGAAGGAAGGAAGGAAGGAAGGAAGGAAGGAAGGAAGGAAGAAAGAAAGAAAGAAAGAAAGAAAGAAAGAAAGAAAGAAAGAAAGAAAGAAAGAAAGAAAGAAAGAAAGAAAGAAAGAAAGAAAGAAAGAAAGAAAGAAAGAAAGAAAGAAAGAAAGAAAGAAAGAAGAGGGAGGGAAGGAGGGGAAGGAGGGAGGAAAGGAAGGAAGGAGGGAAGGAGAGGAAGGAAGAGAAGGAGAGAGAGAGAGAGAGAGAGAGAGAGAGAGAGAGAGAGAGAGAGAGAGAGAGAGAGAGAGAGAGAGAGAGAGAGAGACCCATTCTATCACCAGGATGAATTCTAACCTCAGGTATTCATGTGTTGTTTCTCCTTAGATACTCTCCAGAGGTATGGAAAGGAACCAGTTTCAGACTAGTGAAAAGAATGATGGAATTGAAGCCAGAGAACCCAAGTTTAAGTCACGTCTCTGCTACTTTTGACTGTGTATGTATGTATTGTATGACTGTGGGCAAGTCACTGAAAGCTCTCAGGGTCTCAGTTCCATATCTACAAGATGACCTCTGAGGGCCCTTCCAGCTGTAAATCTATGCTCCGGTGGAGGCAAACTTGGGGATTTATTTTCCTGAGAAGCCCCAAAGGAAGAAAGAAGAGAGCTATCATATTTAAGACTGAATTCCAGCTAAGACAGAGCTCATCTGTTAACACTCAGCTCACCCACCACCTCCCCCAGAAAAGGTTAAGCCGTAATGACAGATGACAGTTTTCCACAGAGCCCATTCCAAGGAGACACGAGCAAACCGCCATGTTTGTGACTCAGCACCCAGCCACACTCCCCGAGACAGTGAACAAACAGTCTTTGTTCTGTTCCTCCCAGCTGCCGTTAGTGACATGTGAAGGCACCATTGACACGCACAACACATCAGATGTGGATGATTGGTTTAGAACCCAGTCCAGAATCCCAGGAAAGCTGTCAGGGAGATAGTGAGGAGGGTGGACAAGGAGGCGACATCTGCAGCTGGCTGATGCGCCCATTCAGGGAGTTGGTTTATAGCGCCTTCTCATGGCACCGTGAACAGTGAATGGGAATGATCAAAAGAGGCTGGGACATTCTCCCATCATTCACCGAAGGTGCTGAAGCCTGCTTCCTTTGAATGCTGCTCTAGCAGTGGCCTCATGCTATACATCCTAAGGAACATTTATGCTGTGTTCACTGTGCATTCAACTGTGGCCACTTCAAAGGGTTAGCCAAGAATTTTATGGCCATGGTAAAGGGTTCTTATTGATTTAAATTACAAGCTTGGCTCCCGTCAGCTTCACTTGAGGGCAAAAATGCAATAAAATATCCCCCAGCACAAGAGACAGACATATCGCATTGAAAATCTTCGGAGATCCTTCCCTCTATAATCATGTTTGGGGATACTTATTTATATGGGCAAGGTTATCATTGAGATTTGTCTACAGCCTTAAGTCTCGCAGAGGTTTTTGTTGGGTTGATGGGCTGTTAGGGGGAGGGAATTGTTTTGTTTTCCATTTGGCTTGGGAGTGGGTACGAGGGGTCACTAGTGCACGCAGGGTCCCAGGGCTGGGGGGTGTTTCAATAGAGGATCATGGCCTTAGAGATGGAAGAGAGCTTAGAAATTATCTTAGCAAATCCCTTTCTCTTCCATGGGAGGAAACCGAAGTCAAGAGGGGGAAAGCTACTTGTTTAAGGTGACAGGATCCTAGATTTCGATCTGGAAAGGACCTCAGCCAACACCTATTCCAACCCTCATTTTTACAGAAGAGGAAACCCAGGCCCAGGGAGATTAAACATAGGCAAAGCTGTCCGAGGGTCCAGCACAAAAAGGAGCTACTTTTTTCAAGTGCTCGTTGCATAAACGAACAAATGTATGAATAAATGAATTCCTAAATGACTCATCCAAAATCTCTTGGGGAAGTCTTGAGACCAGGTTCTCTGGTCAGTGCCTCCAGGAGCCTTCTGATCCAAACAGCAGCTCTTCGGCCACTGGGGATGGTGAGCTCTGGCTTCCCCTCCGGTGATCCTTTGCTGACCAGGCAGGCCCGACCTAAATGAAGGAGACCCATCAAAGCTCGACTGATGGCCCCTCCAGCTCCCTGTAAGGCTGCTGCAGAATTCCCCAGCGGTCCCTGCCCAAGAGAAGGACAGAAAATGTAGCCCGTTGGAAGAGGGGATCAAAGAAGCCATCGGGAAAGACTCCTTATCGTTCCTTCCCCGTCTCCCCCCGCGATGAGACAGCTACCCAGTGCTAAGCCGGGGAGGAGGCGGCAAGCACACACCTCGGCATCTGCCGCCTCCGTCGTTCCCCGTTTCTCGCTAATCATTTGCTTGAAACGAGCCCACGCTGGAGATAACCCCCTGGACATACACAGAAAATAGCAAATGACTATTATGTGTCTGACATTTGAAATAACATGTTTCTGGAGGGCTGGCATTACAAGAGTCATTTCACTTCAAAATGTTATTCCTAATGTAATTTTTTAAAATTCATAAGCGGTGCTTGCTCGGAGTCGGCGCCGGCGCCAGAGTCACTCGGAAGACAGAGGTCAAATTCATTTCAATTTTTTTCTGTTTTCTCCTCTCTGTGAGATGAAATAAATGATTAAGCCTAGAACACTTGGCAGTTCAGTGAATGTGCTCGGTGGCACCATTACGAGATCGATTTTCTCCATCCAGGAGTCTTTCTGGGGCGCGCGTTGCTTAGGTGACATCTGTCGCCGTTGTCATGGCAGCGCCCTCTCCAGCAGAGAGAGAGGTCAGGCCTGACAGGGAAGGCCCCATCAGCTTTACCCTAGTCACTTCAAGGTTAACAGCCAATGGACCAAAGAAATAGGCAATTATGGTCCAGTCAATTCCGCTTAAGGAAATAGCTGAGAAGTAAATATGGCTGATAAGGGCATGGAAATGAAACAGCCCAACCCACTTTGTGCCATTCCCCGGGACTGACAGCCTTCTGCACGCGGGATGCTGGGATATCCGAAAGCCAGCAGGTGGGTCCCTGCAGCGACCAAGCTTGGCCCCGAAGATGAGCGCCCTCCAGCCTGGCAGAGCCGGGGAACATCGCATCGGCAGTCAGACGCAGATGGAGCCGACTGGTCTTCCGGCTTGCCTTGTCTCTCCTTCTTCTTTAAGAGGGATAATTTCCGAGGCAGGGGAGGATGGAGGGAGACATTCAGAAATAAAGGCGCCTGGAACGCCAAGGATCTCCCTAAACATAAGAATGTTTTACAGAAAGAAAAGACAAGTTTTATTATGAGGCGAAGAGTGGCGAAAGAGGAGGCAGGAAACTTCCCCAGATGGCTGGCAGGAGAGTTAAGTTTCCTTTAGGAAAAAGCATCACGTTTCCAGTCACACACACACACACACACACACGCACACACACACACACACACGTCCTCCTAATATGCCCAATCACACACATAGCTAGGAAGATTTATCAGGAATCAACCGAAAAATCCCATCTGTCCTAGGAACCTTGGGCGTCTGCTCCGTTTCCCATGGTTCCTTCAAACGAGGCTTCGTACTGTGGCTCCATTTCCCACCCTGACACTATTTCTTAACCCCTCATCTTCTGTCTTAGAGTTGGTATTAAGTATGGTTCTAAGGAAGAAGAGCGGTAAGGGCTAGACAATCAGGGTTGAGTGACTTGCCCAGGGAAACACAGCTAGGAAGTATCTGAGGTCGAATTTGAACCCAGGACCTCCCCTCTCTATCCACTGAGCCACCTAGCTGCTCCTCACCTCAACCCTCTTGCTCTGGTTCCCCACAATGCTTAGCATGCATTCTCCTCTTCTCTACTCCGAATTCCTACTTTCCTTCAATACTCAGATCTTGTGCTGCCTTCCCAATGAAGCCTTTCCTCCATGAAGGCTTCCCTCCCTAAAGGAACAGTCAACAAGCACAGCTTCAGCTCTCACTAGACGGCAGTGCTAAGTGCTAGGCGTCGAGCTCTGTGCCTGCAGAGGAACGCGTTCCTCCTCCCATGGAAGTCAAGCTCCTGGAGGACAAGGATGGGTTTCTCTAGCAGTGGTCCCCAGCTCAATGCCTATTTAAGAGAATTTCCTCCTAGACTTCCCACATTCATTCAATAGACACGTATTCAGTTTCTATGGCGTGCAAAGGAAGATGGAGACAAAAAGGGAAGCCCTTCCTGCCTTCTGGGAGCTCCCCATGTTGCTGGGAGAAATAAACAAACACGTATGTAAATAAGGCATGTATACATGTGATCTGTATGCATACAACATGCATACAAAATGAGTGCAGAGATATTGGGGCGGCCAGGAAGGACACTCGGGTTTCCTCTAAGGACAAGACTTTCCAAAGAAAAGAAAAATGTGCATTTTTAACCCCTCACCTTCCATCTCAGAATCAATACTTTGTATTGGCTTCAAGGCAGAAGAGTGGTAAGGGCTAGGCAAGAGGGGTTAAGTGACTTGCCCAGGGTCACACAGCTAGGAAGGGTCTGAGTCTCTCAGCCTGGCTCTCCATCCACTGAGCCACCCAGCTGACCCCCCAAAATGTGTATTTTTGACTTCAAGCAGCCCTTTGCTTGTTGGGGCAGAAGTTTGACAGTCAGATTGAATAGGCGTCCTCTGAACCAAATTGGAAAAATGACAGGCAGAACTAAAATGGGAGGATTTTCCATTCTAAATTGTATACATCAGGAATTCAGTCCCTGACAATGTGTGCCAGGAACAGTACTGGAGACTCACTGTGGTGCAGTACAAAACACGCTTAGAACATACTTAGAAACAAGGAAACCACAGCCCAGAGGAGTTCAGTAACTGAAGTCACACAAGTCCTAAGTGTCAGAAGTGGGATTTGAACTCGCATCTTAGAGAATCTCCTAGCAAACAATGGTGGCATCCATGTTGTTCTCTTGTTCAGAAGGATGAAGGTGGTTCAGGTACCACACAGATATTGGCCAAAGTGCCCAAACAGGAGGAAGGTTCTGACCATTCAGTTTTGTGGCCTTTTGAAAAACAATCACTTTCTCCCAAGTTTCAAGCTCAAAACTGACACACACATTGAGGATTCCAACCGACTATGAGAATTCAAAGACGCCATCATTCATTTCCATTCACCAACTATTTACCATATTGTCTCTTCTGTTGGGTGCTGGAGAGATAAAGAAAACAACAAAATAGCCTCCAAGCTGCCCAAAGAAGCTAACATTCTAAACATACACCAGTGGATAAACAAGAAGAAATACAAACTTATTTCAAGAGGGAGCGATGGGGCAGCTGGGTAGCTCAGTGGATAAAGAACCAGGTTTGGAAATGGGAGGTCTTGGGTTCAAATGTGACCTCAGACACTTCCTAGATCCATGACCCTGGGCAAGTCACTTAACCCCATTGCCTAGGCTCTTCTGCCTTGGTATGAATTCTTAGTATTCATTTTATGACAAAAGGTGAGTGCCCCATGTGCCACAAACTGTGCGCCTCAGTCTTTGGACTTCAAAGCCACATGAGGGTACATCAATAGATGATAATGATGATAATGCACAAAGACAATTGTCATTCTCAGTCACCGAGAGACTACTACTAAGCATATAAAAAGGAGAGAAAACAAAGAACTAAGAAGATCTGAATGGAGGTCATCTAGGAGACACTGACCTGTACTATGCTTGGCCTTAGAAATGGAGAAAAATGAATGCGCGGCCATCTCGACTATCCCAGCAGCTTGTTACTGTCCCTGGCTGTGCGAACCTTAACCCAAATCCTGCTGGGTTCCCTCCTTCTCCGGGGAGCTGAGATACCCACTCCTGAGCTGCCCTGTAACCACCCACTGACACTGCTGCAGAGAAGACCTTCTAAAGCACTCTTCTGCACGCATCGCCACACTTCCATTACCCACCAAGAAGCGACGAGATCTCCCCATGGACTCCAGAATAAAGTCCAAGGGATTCAAGGCCAAACCCATCCACTGGAGAGGCAGCATGGTAGAAAACAATATTGACTCTGGAGTCAGAGCTTACAGTTTCAGATCCTTCCTCTAACACTCACTACCCGTGTGAGCTTCAGGCATGTCTTTTAAACTCATTGGGCCTCAGTTTCTTCATCTGTAAAATGAGAAGGGTAGACTAAGCCATCAGTCTATGATCCTGTGAATTTGAACTATCTCACTCACCACTTATAATAAAGCATTTGACCCGGTGAAGTCGACTTTTAGAACCAGGAAAGACTTCAATTTGTCCCTATTAAATTCCACCTGAAGAGCTTTGGCCCAGAGCACCATTCTGCCAAAATTTAGGGGATCCTTTTCTGTCATCAGAGAAATTAGCTCCCTCCAGGCTTTCTGTCACCTGCCAATTCCATCTTTGTCTTTATACAAATCACTGACAAAAACATCAACCTCCCAAGACACACGGAGGAGCCTGGGTCACTCTCCAAAGACCTCTTTCCAAGCAGATAACAAACCATGACTAACTCATCTTTGGGTCCAGCCTTCCATCCAGGGAGCTTTGGGTGTCTACTTGGGTTTTTCATGGATAGAGAATTCCCCCATTTTAGATAGATAGATAGATAGATAGATAGATAGATAGATAGATAGATATGGATATAGATGTAGATGTAGATGGTAGATGTAGATATAGATGTAGGTGTAGATGTAGATGTAGATGGTAGATGGAGATATAGATGTAGGTGTAGATGTAGATGTAGATGGTAGATGGAGATATAGATGTAGGTGTAGATGTAGATATAGATATAGATATGGATCTGGATATGGATATGGATGTAGATGTAGATGTAGATGGTAGATGTAGATATAGATGTAGATGTAGATATAGATATAGATATAGATGTAGATATGGATATGGATATAGATATAAATATAGATGTAGATGTAGATGTAGATATAGATATATATCATCCTCGTTCAACAAGAAGAAAGAGGCAATAAACATCTAGTAAACACATCCTTTGGGGGCCAAACCAGAGGCTAAATGATGGGAAACAGAAAAGCAAACACAGTCCCTGCCCTCAAGGAGCTCCCATTCTAATGAGGGACACAACATGCAAACAACTGTGCACATACAAGATTCGTAAAGGGTAAATGAGAGACCATCTCAGAGGGAAGGCATTAGTGATGAGGACATTGAAAAAGTCTCCTGTCAAAAGTTGAGTTTGAGCTGAGGCAGGAGGCAGAGGTGGGGAGGAAGGGCATTCCAAGCATGGGAGACAGCCAGAAAAACATCCTGGAATCTGGAGAAGAAGAGTTTCAAGGGAGGAATTGCAAGAAGTCAATGTTGATGGATTATGGAGGTAAAAGGGGGTCAAGTGAAGGGAGGTTGGAAAGGTAGAAAGGGACCAGGATGTGACTTAAAAGCCTAAGAATTTGACGCTGGAGGTACATGATCTAAAATTGAGTTTCTAGATGGACCACTGGACTTGGAGTCTGAAAGACTTGAGTTCAAATCTTTCCTCAGACACTTAGTGCATGAACTGGAACAAGTCACTCATTCTCTGTTTGCCTCAGTTTCCTCATTTTTGAAATGAGGGGGAGAGACTTGATGCCCCCAAAGGTCCCTTCCAAATATAATTCTGATCTTATGACCCTAGTTAGCTAAAACTATGAATATGTCCAACATGCGAAGGATATTTGCAAATTCTGGTACCAACAAAGTAGGAAGTTTCTCTGGGTCCCTCCTCTGTTGCCCCAACAAAATACAAGAACCCTCTGCTCAGCCTTCAGGTGAACCCACTGTCTCATCACCTTGTTTGCGCACGTCCTTTGTTTCCATCTGCAGTGGAGCAGCTCATCTTCTTCTTCTTCAGAACTAATGATGAGGCATTGCAACATTGGGCCAAATACTGTACAAAAGGGATGACCAATGTCTACAGGACCTGTCAAAGCTGCCTGAATCAAAGAGATAACCGCTTAGCCTCCCTTTGTCTGACCTGTAGGACAACTCAAATGAAGGCACGGAGCAGATGGATTTTCTTAACACTTGGAAGAACTGGGAAAATGATCAAGGAATAAGGTTGTTGAGGGAAAAGACCCGTCACATCTTGAATAACCCCAAGCTAGAGCTATAAATCAGCTATATAATAGTAACAATTATAAATCATGTTATGTATTTCATTTGAGTCTCACCTTAGTCCTGAAAGGTGAATTCTACAATACTTCTTATCCTCATTTTATAAATGAGAAAATAGACTCAGAGGAGTTAGGTGACTTGCCCAGGATCACACTGCTGAGGAATATCTAAGGCAGGATTAGAACCCATGCTTTCTCAACTTCAAGTCCAACGTTCTCTATCCAGCTCAATCTAATTTTCTGTGCACGTGCCCAGATCTGTGGTTCTATTGTCATTCAGTCAGATCCAACTCTCCATGATCCCATTTGGAATTTTCTTAGCAAAGACACTAAGTAGTTTGCCATTTTCTTCTCCAGCTCATTTTATAGATGAGGAAACTGAGGTAAATCAGGGTAAGTGACTTGCCCAGGGTTACCTAGCTAGTAAATGTCTGAGGCTGGATCTGAACTCAGGTCTTTCTGACTCCAGGCCCAGTGCCACCATTAATGTTTACATGTTCAATATGGAATGGCTTCAATAGAAACAGAGTTTTTTCACACTGATGCAAAATATTTATTTTCAAACTGAGTGACTTAAAGTCTTAAAGAACTGTTTAGGGCATTGAACTATTTAGTGACTTAGCCCAAGGTAGGGGTTTTTTGGGGGGGTTGCATAAAAGGGTTTTATTTTCCCTCCCTGGACGAGGGCAATGGGACCCAACAGCCTTTCTGTGAAGAGGGGTGTGAGGACGGGAGGGTCACATTTTTAGTTTTAGGGTTTTTTTAATCAGAAGAAGTTTGCGAGTGGAATTCCGTCACTGCTGTAGCTTTAAACCTCAAATCTGTTTGCTAAAATTTGAGTGCCAGAGTTTTGTTGGTAGGAGAAGGAGTGGTAGAAGGTCATTCAAGCCATTCCTTCCAGACTTGAACAGATTTGGAGGCTCCAGGCAGGATCCGAGGTGAGGTGGGCCACTACTCCAGCCGGCACTCCCTGCTCAGCTTATTGCTGGCCAGGTAAGAGGGAAGGGAGGTGGCCGGCACACAGATCATTCCAATGGTTCTTTGGTGTTTCAGTGGCCTCTGGATGGGGCTGGGGGCAGCCTCCTCTCTCGAAAGAGGCAGCTCATCCACACTTGCCCATCCCATGCAATTCTTGAATTCTCATCCCTGGCCTCCTAGGTGGAGGGTGGAGGCTTTCCTCTGAGTAACCCTTTGTGAGTCCCAGAGAAGCATGGCTCATGCCCACAACTTATGGCATGACCCACCCTCCTTCTCTGATCCTACATTTCCTCAGTGATGTCCTTTGTGCCACTTATGTGCAAAAGAGACTCTTGGGATATACAAGGCAGAACATCATGAAGCCCTTAAGAGAGGTACAGGTGCAGGAGTGGGGGGCTTGCAGCAGCTAGGAGGCTTAGTAAATAGAGAGCCAGGACTAGAGATGAGAGGTCCCGAGTTCAAATCTGACCTCAGACATTTCCTAGCTTGGTAACCCTGGGCAACTCACTTAACCCGCACTGCCTAGCCCTTACCGCTCTTCTGCTATACACAGTATGGATTCTAAGAAGAAGGAAAGAAAAGGAAAAGGAAAAGGAAAAGGAAAGAAAAGGAAAGAAAAGGGAAGGGAAGGGAAGGGAAGGGAAGGGAAGGGAAGGGAAGGGAAGGGAAGGGAAGGGAAGGGAAGGGAAGGGAAGGGAAGGGAAGGGAAGGGAAGGGAAGGGAAGGGAAGGGAAGGGAAGGGAAGGGAAGGGAAGGGAAGGGAAGGGAAGGGAAGGGAAGGGAAGGGAAGGGAAGGGAAGGGAAGGGAAGGGAAGGGAAGGGAAGGGAAGGGAAGGGAAGGGAAGGGAAGGGAAGGGAAGGGAAGGGAAGGGAAGGGAAGGGAAGGGAAGGGAAGGGAAGGGAAGGGAAAGGAAAAGGGAAAAGGGAAAAGGGAAAAGGGAAAAGGGAAAAGGGAAAAGGGAAAAGGGAAAAGGGAAAAGGGAAAAGGGAAAAGGGAAAAGGGAAAAGGGAAAAGGGAAAAGGGAAAAGGGAAAAGAAAAGAAAAGAAAAGAAAAGAAAAGAAAAGAAAAGAAAAGAAAAGAAAAGAAAAGAAAAGAAAAGAAAAGAAAAGAAAAGAAAAGAAAAGAAAAGAAAAGAAAAGAAAAGAAACCAAGTGACAGGACCCAAGAGATTGGTCTTGTAGATGCCTTTCAAGGCCCTGCCTTCTCTCTCCAAAGCCCAGATGGATTAGTAGGTTCTGCCTTCTCCCAAATCTGCATCTCCAATTTGGACCACCATTCTATTTGTTGAGTAGAACTTCAATCTATCTCTGTGAAACTTTCCACCATTGCTCCTCCTTCTTCCCCCTGGGGCCAGGTACAAGAAAGCTGGTTGAGGTCAGGGACTGTGCCTCATTCCAACTCTGCATCCCCAGTGCCTTGCACATGCTAATAAATGATAAATACTGATATTACTATACATATATACACATTTGTGGAACTGAATGCCACTTCTTCCCTCGTTCTATTTCATTTTCGGCCATCTAGATTCCATTTAAGTCCCTCCCACATGGCACCATCCTTCACTGCTGAGTAAAACACTATCATTTTCTCCCAAATGGGCACTTCTTAACTTTTCCTGATCAGGACCCCTTTTCATCTTCCCCCTCCTCAAACTGGATTCTTTCCCTGGCCTCACAGTCAGGATCATTCAAATCCAAGATCTCACACATATTAACTGTGTGATCTTAAGCAAGTCATAAACCTAGCCTACAATTCAGTTTCCTCAACTTTAAAATGAGTGCAAGATGCCTTGTGTTACTTACTACTTCATGGCAATCATGAGGAGAGCTCTTTGTGACCCTAAGGCAGTGATAGAGAACCTTTTAGAGGGGCGGATGATGTGAGAAATGTTCTCAAGCATGTGTGGAGAGTGGATGGGGAGCAGCCTGGCCCCATATCCTTCTGGCTTTCTAGTAACAAACTCAGGTGAACTCTGTCCTGGGGCATTGGCACATGTGCCCACAGAGAGAGCTCCGAGTGCCTCCTCTGGCACACATGCCATAAGTTTGCCACCTCAGCCCTAAGGAATGGATCATGAAGGAGCAGACTCAGTAATGAGCCTGAAGTCAAGAAGACTGAGATTCAAATCCTATCTCAGATATGGACAAGCTACGAAGCCCTGAGCAAGTCCCTGAACTTTGCCTCAGTTTCATCATCAGCAAAATGAGACTGTTGGAGCTGATGACTTCCTAAGGTCCCTTCTATCTCTCTATAGACGATCCTTAAAGCAATGTATTCATATGAGCTCTTGTTTTAAATACAAAGGACAGAATCCACCCAGTAGAAGATGCTGTGCCTGGGCTTTTTAGATAGAGAATCGGAGGACTCCCTTAGCACCTTCTAGTATTCCCTTCACTCCTTTCTTTACTTTAGGGGTTCCTTGATTGCTGAGTGTCTTGACAGTTACCAAATGCTGCTGGGTATTCCTGGGGAGACAAGCAGGCTTAAACAAACTGTATTTTCCCAATTTCCTTTTCTATTTTAGACAGCCATTCCTTTGCCTAAATTCCTTGTCCTTTAGAACTGCTAGAGATCATCACTCCCACCCCACCAACCCCCTCCCAAAGAAAACCACAGAAACCTGACCACTAATTGGCTGGTTCAGTGACATGTAGAGACATCTTAGATCTGAAATCAATTTAAATTGCAAGCCTGGTGTCATATTTTTGACTGAGGACTTTTTAAACTACCTATGGAATCCCAAAGATGTAATTAAGCAGGGCTCAAGTGGCAGGGTCCATTGTCATGCCATGCCTTCTGTAGGGATGCCCTAGTGGCCACAGCTGCTCCCCCATTGTCCCACCCTCTGGCTGAATTTGTCAGGGATTGCCCTGGTATCCTATAAGCCTGGTGAATGCTCAGCTGGATCTTTTGCTGACACTATGCACCTGCTAAAAAAATCACTTCTGAGCAAAAATATTGACTATTTGTTGAAAATGAGATGAGTATACAGCCTTCGTCTTCGTGAAAGACGGCACAAGCTCGCTTTTCAAATTTTCTATTGCTTTACTGCCTCTGGCTGAAGCCTGAGAGTCATAGACCAGAGATAGAGATTTTGATGCTCAGACCTGCCCATGTTGCTTTCCCTTCTTGCAACATCTTCAATGGCTCCCTATGACCTCTAAGATAAAATTCAAAATCCTCAGCTTGACATTTAAAGCCCCCTGCAATTTGACTCCTGTCAACTTCTCCCCTATTCACATACTCTCTGTTTCAGTCAAACTGCCCAGCTAGCTGTTTTGTGTACATGATATCCCATTTCCCACCACCATGTCTTTGTAACCTTCTATAGGAGGCTTTTATATTGCTGGTGTCTTCCCCACCAAAGTTATCAGGTATGTGTTCTGTGTGCACACGTTGCCTCTCCTCTAGAATGTAAGTTCTTTGAGGGGAAGGACTGTTTCACTTTGGTCTCTGTGACCCAAAACTTAGCTCAATACTTCGAATGATAGATTGTATATTTTATTCAGTTGTTTCAGTCATGTCTAACTCTTGGTAACCCCATTTGGGGTTTTCTTGGCCAAGATACGAGAGTGGTTTGTCATTTCCTTCTCCAGATGAGGAAACGGAGGCAAACAAGTCGAGTGACTTGCCCAAGGTCATACAACTAGAAAGTCTCTGCGGCCAGATTTGAACTCAAGGAAATGAGTTTTCCTGACTTCAGGCTGGACACTCTATCCACTGTGCCACCTAGCTGCCCATAGGTGGCATATACTATGTGTTAATCTGCATATATTCTGTAGTTTGCCAATAGAAGATAACCCATTTTTGTCTTTGTATTGCCGGTGCCTCAAAAGACAAGCATTTATTAACTATCTATTACGCACCAGGCACTGCTAGAGATACAAAGACAAAACTTAAGCCCTGCCTGCCCTCATGGAGCGAACGTTTTATCAGAAGGGATGTTTGTAAAATTGCCTCAATGGCATTCATCTGCCACCCACTAGTCCTCGTACTGTAGCAGGGGCTGACCAGTATGCAGAAACCACTGAACACTTGCTTGCGCCTTATTCCTTATCGCAGCACTGACTCTGCCACTCCAGGTTCTCAGACTTTTCTTTCCTTTCAATGTGTTGTCATGATGACCTGCTCCCTCTAGGCAAAGATCAGTCTTGGCACCCTGGTCCGCACCTCATCAAAGGGCGGGGGTGGTCTCTGATTGGAGGATGGAGCCCCCTCTCTATTGGCAGCCCCACAAAGCTTTCTGGGTGGCACAGGCCCCCCCCCACACCTTGGCAGCGTCCAGAGAAGCCTGAGGACCTCTTCTCAAAATTGTGTTTCTAAATACATAAAATAAAATATGGTGGATTACCAAGAAGACCAAAGGTTGGCGAAAAGAAAGCGGAAGCGTGTCTCGCATCCAAGCTCCCAGCTCCCCTAAAATCCACGGGTGCATCTAACCTCCTGCCCAGCTTCTCTGTTGCTGTGACTTCTCCAGGTCCTTCACTGGTGAAGGGATGATGCCTGTGCAAACAGGGACCCTTGGATTAACGTGGCTCACTCACCCATGGGCTCCAGTTTGTGAAGTGGCTGATGACGTGGCTCCTAAATTGTGTCCACCAACTACATGTCATTGGGAAGATAAAATGTTCTTCAGAGAAACTGTGTCCATCAGCCTTTACACAATTACTCAGCATTGTAATTGCACGCTCACATAGAAGGAGGGCCACAGGAATGACTGCGTCAACATGTCTTTCTTTCTCCTGAATAAATGACGGACTTTGAGGTCAGGTTTAAGATTCCATCCCAGGACTTCTAGCAGCACCGCTAGACCCCCTCTTCATCCTTCTGTCCACGTGTCTATACAGCCAAAGGGAAGGAGATGGTTGGGTCATGGAAGTCCCGAATAGCCCATATGAATACTCTGGACTAAAAAATTCCACGGCTTTATCGATTCCAAGGTACACATTACGATTTCTGCTCACATCCTCTTGCAAAAAAAATTCAGTAACCATTTGCTTCATGAAAGTATTCAAATGTCCTCTTTGAACCATTCTGAGCAGGATTGGAAACACCCAGGATTCTCCCTAGTTCCTCTGCGTCTCCGCGTTGGACATCCATCATCGGCTACTTATGGCCTCCTAGAAACGTGGGTTTAAGAGCTGGAGGGACCTTGGGAGCCCTCCAGCCAGACCTCTTCATTGGCAGGGAGGGAGGGAGGAGATGAGCTGCACGAACTCAGAGACACCTCCAGCCCGAACAGTCCTGTGGCTGTGTTACGCCCTCCAAGCTCCCGCTGGCCTGATCCGCCACACCATCCAGAGCAATGTCATTCCAGTCATCTTCCAGGCCAAAGACAATACTAACTAATGCTGCTCGGGAGCTGTGCCGGCCCTGAGGAGGCACCAAACCCAGCGGCTCCAATGGGACCAGGAACTCGCTGCCCCGGCGGCAGATCACAGCCCGCCCCCCGTGCCTCTCGTGCCCTGCACTTCCAGGAGTGCTCCTGGCTCGAGAGCTGGGATAGGGCAGGAGGATGCCCCTCGCCACACAGCCAGCCCAGCTTCTCTGTTGCTGTGATCTCTCCAGGTCTTCATTGGTGAAAGGATGATGCCAGCACACACGCACACACATGCACACATGCACATGCACACACACGCGCACACACGCACACATGCACATACGTGCACATACATGCACACATGTGCCCACACATACACACATGCACACGCACACACACATGCTCTGAGTCTCTCCATATGGATTTTTAGTTCTTCGGAAATTTGTATTCCAAGTCTCATCCCGTAACAGCTGCTCCGGTTGGTACCACAAAGGTGGGCCTGTGGATACAAAAGACAAAGCAAAGCCATCCCAGCCATCAAAGAGACGGGCTTTCTTGGATTCCAGAGAAGCAGAGTAATAAAAAACCCATCAGGCACCTGTTCCCCCCAAATGGGCACAGAGTAGGCATTGAGTGCAAGGTAGCATAGTAGATAGAGTGCTGGACTTGAGGTCAAGAAGGCCTGAGTTCAAATCCAGCCTCAGGTACGTCCTCAGCTGTGTGACCCTAGGAGAGTTACTTAAGTTCTGACTCAGTTTCCTCATCTGTAAAATGGGGATGATAATAACAGTGCCTACATCTTGCTATGGAGATGAAATGAGTTAATGAATTAGAAAATTGAGCTGAGATTAAAATGTTTTATATCCTTAAAGTACCACAAGCTGTTACTTTTATTTTATTGTTGGATGGGACAATGCCACGCCCCAAGATGGTCGCTGATGGAGCCCCTCTTCATCCCCCCACCAGATCTCTCCTATGCATTATTTATTTACTGGGGGGATGCGGGGGGAGGGGGGGAGAAAAGGAAGTGATTTTTCTTCCTAATAGGTTTGCTCTCTTGCTTCTGGTAGGATCAATGGAAGCAGAGCTGCCCCCATGCGTCATCTCCCCTCCTCTCCAAACTGCTTCCTTCCCTTGTAAATAATTCAGACAAGATAAAATAATAATGTGCTAGTAATTAGCCAAAAAAGATTCTGAGATGTTGTCCTCTTGGATGGCTCGGTGTTAATTATGCTCAGGGAGGAGCTGGGGGGGGGGGGGGGGGGCGGGTGCCATCTGAAGGTGAGCGAGGGATGGCGGCTTCTGTGCATTATTCCCGAGCAGAAGGATAATTGCAGCCTGAACTCCCAGGGAGACTGTTGGCACTCCTAAGGAAATCTGCCTGCGAGCCGCCCAGCTCCTCAGACGGGGCTCCTGACCAGATTTTCCGATTTTTCATTCTGCTCTGAATTTCCTTCATCCACGCTCCATTGGAGGCACCCAAGCCAGGGAGCCTTTCACCCAGGACTTCGTCCCTCCATGGACTCTTCTTGCTTCTAATTTAAATACTCCTCAAGGAGCCAAGGAGGCCAGTGAAGAGATCCCCGGCCCCTGACTTCAGTATTCACCAGCATCAGCCCCCAGCGCTCTCCTTCCTCATCTCTGCTGTTCAGAATCCTTCTCTTTCTAGACTTTGCCCGGGCACCTCCTCTATCATGCAGCCTTCCGTGATTGCCCCCCAAGCCCCACCAAAGGGAAAGGGTTTTCTCCTCCTCTGTTTGCTCTGAGAACTTAGTCTAAAACTCCCCTGCATGTCCGCTCTTCCATCTTCCATATTCTAGCAATCCGTGTCCACATTGTGTTCCTCCAGAGGAGGGGCAGGGAATGATCCCATACTTTTGTGGAATGAACAAGTTTAGCCAAAGACACAGCCTTCTACTGCTGACCTGTGTGTGTGAGTGTGTGTGTGCATGAGTGTGCGAGTGTGTGCAAGTGTGAGGGTGTGTGTGAGTGTGTGTGTGTGCGTGTGTGCATGTGTGTGACTGTGTGTGACTGTGTGTGCATGTGTGTGACTGTGTGTGCATGTGTGTGTGAGAGTGTGTGACTGTGTGTGTGTGAGTGCGTGTGAGTGTGTGTGTGGAGTGTGTGTGAGGGTGTGTGTGTTCTCCCCCAGCCAGCTTGCACCACGCCACGGGCCAGACTAGATGGCGGAAGGACTCTGGTCTCATTCCACTATCGCCCTCTGCCTTTTTGCCGCCCACAGTGTGCCCAACATTGTATTCTGCGCTCAGATACTTTGACACCAAACTGGCCGCCTCCCTCCTCATGGATGCTACATTCTAGCCAAGGATTCCGCAGATACTCAAGGGGGAGCCCTGCTGCCTGGGCGACCTCGGACGGATCACGCTCTGGACCTCAGGGCCCTCCTCTGTAAAGGAGGGTGTTGGACTAGATGACCTCTGAGGGGCTTTTAGGACCTAAACCTGTGCTTTATGAACTAATCGTACTATCAGTCAATCAGCAAACGCTTAAGTGCCTCCACTGCCATAAGGTGGGGCAGAAGGGGGGACAAGCATCAAGATGTAGCTTGTCACTTTTCTTGAGCTCTTTCTTCTTGCCAAGATCACTGCAATGGCTTTGGATGCCAGGTACGCTCAGCCCTGGTTGCCAGGTTCAAATCCCTCCAAGAGCTGAGATGATTAGAAGACAAGAGAAAAACAGGGAGCTCACTACAGGATCGCATTGAAAAAAAAAAATCGTCACCTTAACAACAGGTACAGAAGGCAGCTGGGTGGCTCAGTGGATGGAGAGTCAGACCCAGAGAGGGGAGGTTCTGGGTTCAAATCTGGCCTCAGACACTTCCCAGCTGTGTGACCCTGGGGAAGTCACTTCACCCCCATTGCCTAGCCCTCACTGCTCTTCTGCCTCAGAACCAACACACAGTATTGATTCTAAGACAGAAGGTAAGGATTTAAAAGAAGAAAAAAAAACTAGGTATATCAGCAATGCCAGGGAGATGAATCTGCCCCCAAATTCTCCTCTCTCTGCTTCCTGGAAGTGTTACCAATCCAGTTCTCGCCCATCTCCCCACAGTCCCCAAGTTCTCCCTCTGCCTTCCTCGTTCCTGCTCTGCCGTCCACCCTAAAAGAGCTCTTTGGATTATGGGTAATTACAGGTTTCGAAAACGCTGACCTCCATTTCATTGCCGGGCAGGGCCTGCAGAGGGACAAAGGCCAGTGGGTTTGGGCAGGAAGACAGCTCTGTGTGTAACTAAGAATCTGCTCCCTTGCTCGGGTCCATTCTGAGTCAAGGAGAGAGAAGCAATAGGAGGCTGAGAAATAAGCCGATGAGAAAAACCACCCGTAGCACTGAGGCTCCCTTCCCCACGGAGACACGCCTGGGACATGGGGAAGGGGGAGGTTTGCCACAGAAGAAGCTGGCATGCAGGCGGCCCAACCCCTGCTTGGACCCTAGACTGGGAGCTAGAAGGGTTCCCCTTAATGGCCAGCCAGGCCAGGCTTCTTGTCTTACAGAAAGGTCGGGGGATTTGCCCAGTCACACAGGGAAAGGGCAGCAGGACAGAGATTCGAACCAAGACCATTGCCTCCAAATCCAGGGCTCCTTCTACTGTCCCACTCAAGTTCCTTCAATCAAACAGATGTTTATGACCCACCTGGTACAAGACAATGTCAATAAGGTAGTGCTAAAAAGCAAGGCACCTCTGGTCAACTACAATCGGCGATGTTGGTGCCAAACAGCCGTAACTAGGGTGGGGTGATCAGAGTTTTGCACCTAGGGTGGTAAATTTGGTCGGTACCTACTTTAGAGGGCCCTGAATACAGAAGGTACTGATGACATTAAGGGTCTTCCAACACCATAAAAACATCAGAACCTGTAAAAGTTAAAATTAAATCTCAATAATAAATATATACATTTAAGAGATTTATTAAATGATCATTAGAAATCAAGGAATAAAGAAGATACAAAATAAAGGCCACGTGCCTATGGCTGGTTAGCCATGTTTTACCACCCAAGTCCACAAAAGCCCCTCTCACAGGAAGTGATGCAAAATATAAAGGCAGTTCTTTACATCACTTCCTGTGTCTCACATGTGCCAATGGTGGTTTAAACTTGGCTTAGTTCAGTCATTTCTGATTTGTCACTTGCTAGCACAGGCAGGTCACAGACCTTCCTCCCCCATACTTAATCCTTAAGTAGGGGTGTCTACATTCCTGGTTGCTAAAATTCTAAAGACTAAGCAGGATGGAGTAAATCTAAAATTCACAAACCTCAGGTGGGGGCAACTAGGTGGTTGAGTGATTAAAGAACCAGACCTAGAGAAGGGATGTCCTGGGTTCAAATCTGACCCCAAATTTTCCTAGCTGGGTGACCCTTAGTCTCATAACCCCTATTGCCTAATCCTTATGGCTCTTCTGCCTAGGAAGTGATACTACGTGTTGATTTTAAGACAGAAAGTAAAGGGTTAAAAAAATCAGAACCTGAGTTCAGATCAGCTTCCCATATTTACTAGCCATGTGACCCTTAGTAAGTCACTTGGCATCTGTCTGCCTCAGTTTCCTCATATGCTAAAAAAGGGGAGAATAATAATAGCACCTTACTCCCAAGGTCATGATGAGGATAAAATGAGATATTTATGAGGGGCTTTGCAAACCTTACACAGCACTCTCTACACTCCCTCCAGCCCTAAACTGACTGATTTTGGACTCCCCTGTACCCTCTGTCCTGCCTACCTCGAATCCCCACCACCCAGCTTCCATTCCACATTCTTAGTTGCTTAAAGGGAGTCATGTGGAGAGGGGAGAAAGGAGACATTTATGGGTTGAAGGATGTACTGGGTGAAAACTGGGTAAAGACGATATTTGTTTTCCTGGTTCTAAGAAGGCACATCAGGGAAGTGAGCCCGTGCAGCTTCGTACTAAGTCGTTCTCAGTTCCACCTTCTCCTGTTGGCACTCTGCCCTGGTTTTTTGCAGGGCAACATCTTCTAGCCTGATAGCTCTGTTAGTGTGTAGAACAGGAGGCTTCCCCAAGCCCAGGCTCACCATCCCAGGGGAGAAGAGTTGGCATCTCCCATTCCTAGGGCTTGGGTCTTTGTAGCCATAATGGAGCTGTGATCTCAGGCTGTAGAGAAACGACAGTTCTCTCAGGCTTTCTCATCCGGGCAATCCTCAGAGAATCCTAGATGGAGAGCTTGGAGGGACCTCAGAAGTCATGTCCTCTGACCTCCCTCATTTGACAGGGGAGGAAACTAAGGCCCAGAAAGGGGAGTCAATTTGCCTAAGGTCCCAACAAGCAGTAAATAGCGAAATCAGGTTCAGAACTCAGATCCTCTGACTCTGAATCCAGTATTTTTTCCACATCACATTCCCTTTCCCTAAATCCTACATAGGGGGAGTTTTGCCCAACATGTGAAGGACCTCTGACTCTTTTAACTAACTTTGGCAATATCAGCGTAGCACATGGGCTGCCCATCCTGTGGCTGCATTGCTGAAAAGTCACTACGGCCAATTTAGGAGGATTTAATCAATACCTGAAGTCTCTAGAGACGCCAGGATCTCCTCCATGTGCGTAGTCAGGGCCGCCATGCAGATCACAATCCCTCCACACCTTATCCTGAAAGACTGTGTTCAGGTTCCATCATAAAGGACCCTCCAGAGTAGATCCCCCCAATACGTAGGAGGCCTCCTGAGCTTCCTGCCAGTTGTGAGTAGCAGCACTGCACAAATCCATCTTTTTAACATTGACCTACTCCCAGCCTTGGGAAAATTCAAATTCAAATGACTTTAAGGGCACTCTGAGGGAAGAAGGAAGGAAGGATTGATTCCAAGATGGAAGGTAAGGGTTTAAATAAAATTTAAAAAAAAAAATACAAAAAGCAGGTCTTTTATCTACCTCCAGAGAACATCAGATAAAAGTATCCCAAATATCTTAGTAAAGTGTTATGTTCTAATAACTTAAAATTGCACTAAGATGTTTGGAAAATCCTGTATAAAGAGATACCAACGTGAGAGAGATTTGTCTTGAGGTAGTTTCCATCTGAACTTCATCAAAAAAGATGAGAACATCAGAGTCAGGAAGACCTGAATTCAAATCTGGCATCAGATATTTCCTTGCTATGTGATCCTGGGTGAGACATTTAACCCTGTTTGCCTAGCTCTTGCCCATCTGCCTTAGAGTTATTACTAGGACAGAACATAAGGGTTTAAAAAAAAAGATGGGAGCAAAATCAGCAGCCAAAACAACAATAACAATCCACATTTCTATACCATCTCAAGCTTTACAAAGTACTTTGACCACAACCTAGTTTGGTAAATAGAAAGGTGTTGGACTTTCCCACCACCCCCTGTGTTCTTTGTAAGTTTCAGGCTTCCAAAAACCATGGTGCTCCATGACTTGTAGCCCCATGGCATCACCAAAAGAATCTCTGTTAAAAAAGATGAACTTTTGAAACCACAAGCACTCTGGATTTACTGAAAGCATGGAATAATTTCCCAGCTGGTGTCCAACTCATAGTCCTATTCAGTTCTAGACCTGGTCCACTGCGGTATGTGTCCAGGATCTATCAATGGCCCAGCTCCACCAGTATCCCATTCAATCTTCTGTCAGGAGCTGAGCTGAATGCATTTTTCATCCACTTTGTTTTTGACATATAGATGAACTAAATCAATCTCTTTTGAAAGACATCCATCTCCAAATTGCCACACTTA
This sequence comes from Monodelphis domestica, assembly GCF_027887165.1. NCBI lineage: Eukaryota > Metazoa > Chordata > Mammalia > Didelphimorphia > Didelphidae > Monodelphis > Monodelphis domestica. The sequence goes on from NC_077231.1 coordinate 310,836,548, forward strand.
GGACCCTCCAGAAGATTTCTTGGCACATCGAGTACATTAATATCCTCATGTAGTACACCCTGAAGACAATCCCATAGGAGGGGAACTTCTGGATTGGCTTCAAAAACCAACCCTGAGCTTTCCTCCTTGCAACTCCAGAAACAAACCACATGCCCCAATCTTAACTAGATTCACCGGGATGAAAGAAAAGATAAGGCTAGATGACAGGACCTGCTCATTAAAAATGAATCCCAGTCATCCTCTCCACACTTGTAAATACTTAAATGCCCTCCTAAAAGGCTCTTTCTATTAAATTCATTCTGCGATTGGTGCTTCCCATGGCAGAGTGTAATTATGTTATCTGTCATGTGCCAAAAGACTTCCCAGCCCACGTCAGTGTCTACTCGGCTCCCCACCGAGTTCCTTTCATTCCCCTAAATGCACACCTGACAGTTCAATTCATCTGCAGAGTTATGGACCCCTTAAAAAGGCAATGCAATTACAGCAGGCAGGTGAGGGGAAGTCCATCCCTGCTCACGAAGGAGATAGGGAGATGATTCTTCCTGTTCATTTCAAAGTTGTCAACAGAGAGCACTTAATTCATGATCAACAAAAATAGTTCAGTTTCAATGGGCCTCTCTCAAACAAGGCTTGCCACTTCATCTTCACATCTTTCTAGTGAACTGACTAATTACCGATATGCTTCCGGTGCCGTCACGTAGTTTTGACAAATGGAACACGGCTGTTTCTTCTCAAGAAATGATGTTGAGGCTCATGCAAAGGGCAGTGGAGAGGTGCAGGGTAGGTATGAGCAAGCACCGGTGAGGAATGATGATAGCAAATGGGCTATAAAAGATTTCACTCCAAGAATCTCTCCACCTCCAGAGAAAGAACTGGTGGAGTCAGAATGCAGATCAAAGCAGAATTTTTTGTTTATTTGGGTTTTTATTGGGGGTCTTGGGTTTTAATCCTCTCAGAGCAGTGGCCAATGTGGAAGCAGGTTTTGCACACATGTGTAACCCAGATCAAATTGCTACCATCTCCAAGAAGGGGGAAGAAAGGGAGGGAGGGAGGGAGGGAGGCACTTTGGATCTTAGGATAACTTATAAGTTCAGAAAATGTAAGTTGAAAATTGTTATTACATGTAAGTGGGAAAATAAAATATTTACTTTTTTAAAAGATGTCACTGAAGAAATGGATTCATGAAAACTAAGAAGGGCAGGTCACACTGCAAAAGCAAGGAATAATTAGACAACTCAGAATTGTAGCAGATGAGACACTAGACATGGAGGTAGGAAAATGTGAGTTCAAATCCAGCCTCAGACACTTAACTAGTCATGAGCTCAGTAAGTCACTCAACTCCCCTTCATCTAACTTAGTTTTCTCCTCTACAAAATGGGATAATACATCATCTATCTCCCTGGGTTGTTGAGATTCTAAGCAAGCCACTTAACTCCTCTGTTAAATGGGGATAATAATACCACCTCTCTCCCTGAGTTGTTGGGAGATAACATTTGTAAAGTACTTGGTAAACCTTAAAGCTCTTTACAACTACTATTATTATTATGACCATTGGGCTACCCATGTGCTCTCTTGGTCTCCTTTAACTCTCTGGAAAATACCAAGAAGGTCCCCCAGTACGAATCCCAACCACTGACACGGACAACCGTCGCCCAGGAAGCTGTCTGCTTCTTTGTGAAGAGCGTGCTCATCGATGAAATCAGACACATCAGAATGGTGCAGAGTTGGCTCAAGAAGATGGTTCTGCCCACAGCAAGAGTCTCTTTGGATCTCCCATCTCCTTTTTGGTTCTTTCCTTAGAAATTTGTTGTTTCAGCTTTTGCTTCTTTGAATTCCAGGCGGAACACCATGTTCAGCCAGCACTGGTGTGGTTTTTACTTCTGAATCCATCAGTAACTACTTTGGGACACGTGCCACGTGTTCGGCACCATGCCAGGGCTCAGGAGGATAGAAAATCAGGCAAAGAGAAGATCTCGCCTTCAGGAAGATCCTCATCTATGTGTTACAAAAGATGATCTACGAGACCATAAGCACACAAGAGAAGCCTGTGATGGAGGGGTAAGTTAGCATGGTGGGAGCCCTTGGGACTATGGGAATACTGAGGCAGCGGGGGTCTGAAGGGCTGGAGTAGTCAGAGGAGGCTGCATGAAGGAGGCAGGGACTTGAGCTCAAATACTTCCCTTTTCCCTGGTTGGAGCCCCTGTCAACAGAAGGCCACTGAATCCTGGAGAAAGGAAAGCACTTCCATTGCCTTGCCATTGACTCATGGAAACTAGTAATGGCTGCCTCTGAGGATGTTAGTTTGAGAAGTATATGGGCTTCTTATGGATGAATAAGCCTGGGTCAGACATTGGAGAACTAAGAATGGATTTTCCCAACCCGAGGGATAGAAGACTTCTGCGGACAGACATGGCCAAGCAAATTGGGTGGAACTGGGTTCATTGATAGTGTTTCCAGACTCCAATCTGACCCTTTGCAAAGACGGGAGAATTTCAGTCATCTAAAAATTAGAACCTCTGCTGAACCCAAAGGTTTGCACCCTCTCCCTCTCCCACAGAGAGAGGTGGTACAGTGGATAGAGTGCTTGGGAAGAGCAGAATTTAAACCCAACCTCAGACCCTTACTGGCTGTGTGGTCCTGAGCAAGTCACTTAACCTCTGTCTTCCTCAGTTTCCTCAAACTACCAAAAAACCAACCATCTCCCTCTAAGGGCTGTTGTGAGGATCAAATGGCACAATATTAGTAAAATGCTTGGCACATAGTAGGTGTTTACTAAATATTTGTCTCCTTCCTTTTTCCCTCTAGCCCAGAGAGGGCATAGCCCCATGAATGTCAAGTTTCCAGGATCCCTGACCTTTTCCTGGAAAGAGAAGGGGGTCAATGAATCTCTATCTTTTCATCCCCTCCCCATTTCCCTCTCCATACAGATCTCTTACAATCCATTATGGGCTCCTTTTTGTGGCTGCAGAAAACTGGGCACAAAGTGGATGCCTATTAATTAAATGATGGCTGGACCAAATGGGGTACAAGAATGGGATGGAATAGTATTATTGTGCCAGAAGAAACAAACTTTGAATATGAGGATTTAGAGAAACACGGCATGGCTTTTAGAGAGTTGAATTCTAGTCAAAGAGCTGGATTCAAATCTCAAATATGTCCAACTAAATTCTCTTGGTCTCAGCTCCTTCATCTGTGAAACTGTGCAGCGGGGAGAGGAAATTTGGCACAAAATCCAACCAGAAAACCTGCATAAAAATGAAAGGTCCTTTGCTCATGTTTCAATGAGTTTGGACAAAACTGAAAAATGTTATCAGATCCTTAAAAGAATAATTTCTAGATTGAGGCTGATGATATATAGATATAGATATAGATATAGATATAGACAGACATAGATATAGATATAGACATAGATATAGATATAGATATAGACATAAATATAGATATAGATATAGATATAGATATAGACAGACATAGATATAGATATAGACATAGATATAGATATAGATATAGACATAAATATAGATATAGATATAGATATAGATATAGATATAGATATAGATATAGATATAGATATAGATATAGATATAGATATAGATATAGATATAGATATAGATATAGATATAGATGTAGATGTAGGTGTAGATGTAGATGTAGATGTAGATGTAGATGTAGATATAGATATAGATGTAGATGTAGATGTAGATGTAGATGTAGATGTAGATGTAGATATAGATATATAGGTTGATAGACCAGGGAGACCTAAATTCAAATCCAGACTCCGACACTGGCTGCGTGCCCCTGGGCAAGTCACTTAACCCTCTTGGTCTCAGTTTCCTCATCCATAAAATGAGTTGAAGAAAGTGGCAAAGCACTCCCGTATCTCTGCAAAGAAAACTCCAAATGGAGTCGTGAAGAGTCGGATACAACAACAAGGCAATGGTGCCAATATAACCATGGCTGGAAGCTAGCTTTCCTCAGTTAAAGGAGAAGCTCCATTCCAAGATGATGGTGTGCCCTCCCTGGCCCCTTGGTGGAGGATCCCAGGGGAGGGACGGTGCGTCCACCTTCAGAGGTGACCATGAGGTTGGTCTTAGCTAGCCATTTATCTTGATTACGAGAGAAAGTTCAATAGAGATCAAGGGATCAGGGAATTACGCTGGGATTTTCTAAAGGCTTCAATAAGCCTTTGGGGAGGGGGCAGCACAGGGCCAAATTCTTGCTTCTCCAGAGGATGGAATGAATCACATGGTCCCCAGGCAGGGAGGGGGGATACCCTAAAGACTGCTCAAGCTGTCAGCGAATGGAAGGGGGCCCAACCCTGGGGCCATGCTCCCTAAACCCTAAGCCAGGAGCACCGCTAGTCCCACCGGCCAGGGAGAGAAGCTTTCCATTTGTAATGAGAGCCCCCAAAGAAACAGCCTTTGCCTGTTCTGCTCCATCAGCACAGGGCCAGCAAACATCCTCATTTTCAATATCTCTTCCTCTTTATCTCACTCTGCCTGATGCCTAATAAGCTGATTGCTATTTACTTTGGACCAACAGCTAATCTGTTAATGATTGATTTTAAATTTTTACAGTCATTTGTCTCTGGCAGGACTGGGGACTGCGAAAGGCAGTCCCTTCCTACCTGATGGATTGGCTTTTCTTTGAGAAAAAAAAAATCCCAAAGCCCAAGTCCAACGTCTTCCCGCTGTTTTCTGCTGACAAACAATTGACGCCTTGCCGAGTGGAATCCAAACTCAAGACGAAATGGAGAAATCTTCGGATGGGATCCGTCTGCCTTTGAAGCCAACGGTGGGCGGCTGGTAAGGGGAGGGGATGGACACTTTGTTCAGAGAGGTGAGGAGGGGGAAGGCCCTCCTCGGGGGAGCGAATCCTAATTGTCCTATAAATTTGAAGAGCTTAAAATTCTTAATTAACAAAATTGATGCTCATCCCCCAGCCTGAAATAGGGGATATAAACCAATGCGTTCACCACCCCCAGAAGGATCAAAACCGCACGCCCCGTGATATATGCATTAGCGGGATCCGAGCCGAAAAGAGGCTCTCGTTTCCTCCCCCGTCAAAGGGCTTGTGGGATGGATGGTGGTTATTTTAATTGGTAGCACACAGCGGTGCCCCACGATTTAATCACTGCTTCTAAAAACGGAACAGCGGCCCAGAGGATATGGCTGTGCCCTAGAAAGTCGGGAGAGAGCCTCCTGCTTGGGAGGGCTGCAGGCTTTCATAAATGCCACGACGTTCAGTTTTCCTCAGAGACTCGGTCTCTAATTTTGTCAACAAGAATGACCCCCAAGGCTGGCGTTCAAAGCGAGTGTTTATTAAAGTGCACCCCAAGACCTCCTGCCTCAAAATTGAATTAGACTTGTCAGAGCGGCTCTTAAAAATGAAGGCGGCTCGGCCTCGGAGTGCGTTAAAATTGGATGAGCCTCTGCCCGACGCTGCTGGGCACGGAATGGACACTGGATGTCGGGAGGTAGCGAAGTAGCCTTCTGGAGGGCCATCGTTCTAGACTGGCAGCTTGGACGCTGCCAGGGCCTCCAAGGGGAACCACTAAGCTGTTTGAAGGAGAAAAGCTCTCATCTTATTAATATTTTAGAGCCTGCAAGACGCCAACTCCATCTGCCGTCAGCATTCCCGAGGAAAGAGCCGGCACGGGGGCGCCTTAGCGGGCTCCCCCAACGGGCTATTGACCTTCCCGTGAAGCAGATATCGGGCGACAGCGCTTGCCTATCTCAGCAGACACGCTGGAAACAGGAGAAAGTGTTAAATATAGCCGGGGCGACAGTGATGAATTGACATCCCGGAAAATCGAAGGCTTCAGTAATCAGCCGAAGGATCTGATATCAACAACATTTTTCAGTTTTGTCCAAACCCATTGGAAGGGGTGCTTTAGCACCCTCACTTCTCATTGGGAGGACCTTCCATCTCGAGGCGCCTTTTCTGATTGGATTCCGCGCCCCGCCCGTCTGGGTCCTCCTCCGCAGAAGGAACACACAGGTGGGGTCCCCGGGAAGAGAGCGGCGAGAAGGAGGGACTGTGCGCTGACGTTAATTAAAAACAATTAAGTAGCGACCGAAATGGCTGTTTAGAGAGAATGATGAAAGCCGCCAAGGAAGGAAGGCATCAGGCGCTACAGTCCAAAGACACAGCCAACGTGAAATATTGAAGCCTTCTCATATATTTAGCAGTGGGAAGCTTCCTGGACTATAATTCTAATTAGGGAAGTCTAATTAATGTCTGCGTGGCTTCAGATAACTTCATTAAATCTTTGGGATATTTATATTATCCAAAGACAATCTCCATCCATTAGAGTAAATAAATCTTGGAAAATAACTTTTAAAATGCTCCTTGATGTGCTTTCCCGGAGCAGGGTTCACCCCCGCAAGGCGCTTAACTCATCTCCCTCACTCTCCGCCTTCCATTTGTCTCCACGTCTTCATAATTAACAGCATCTTCATATAATGATTATTGTCAGTATTCCATAACCATCACCCTCCAAGCCTCACAACAGCCTCCTTGGGAGAAGGACCCTGTTAGCTTTCCTATGTTACTAATGGGGAAGCTCAGGTTCAGGAAGGCTGGGGCCTGCCCAAGGCCACCGAATTACAACGGCAGAGCACTTATCTAACTCTTTAAGGCTTGCAAAGCATTTCTTTCCTATGTGTGAGCTCACTGGACCCTCCCTGTGACCCTGGGAAGGAGGCGTTATTATTATTCCCATTTTACAGATGAGGAAACTAAGCCTGAGAGAGAGAAAAGTGAAAGCAGGGACAAATGTTTGCCTCTCTGTATCCTGAGAGCTTAGTTGTACAGGGACTGGCACATAGTAGGTACTTAATGAATTCTAGTAGACTGATAACCGACAAATGGACTTGCCTACAGGCACACACGCACAGTGTCTGAGGCAGAATTTTAATGCAGCCCTTCCTGATTTCAAGTCCTACACTCTATTCCCTGACCACTTAGCTGTAATTTCAAGCAATCAATCAATAAGTATTTATTAAGCACCTTCAAAGTACCAAGGGCTATTAGGTGGTGCCATGGATAGAGCACTGGAGTCAGAAATCCATCCTCAGATACTTACTAGAGGGGTGACCCTGGGCAAGTCACTTAACCTTGTCTTCCTCATTTTCCTCCTCTATAAAATGAGCTAAAGAAGGAAATGGCAAACTACTCTATTGTCTTTGCCAAGAAAACCCCAAATGGAGTCATGAAGAGTAAGACAGGATTGAACAGCAACGATGTACTGGGAACTGGGGCTGAGTGCAGAATGGAGATAATTCTTGCCCTCCAGCAGGACATTTTAATAGAGGGACAGTGGGACTTGGACCCATGACTATCCTGGATGACCCACATCACTTTCCCCGAAGGAGATTAGAAGAGAAGATCTCTAGCTCTGACATTCTAGCTCTGATTCTAGATTATGGGGCACAACTGAATTGTAGCTGACTGATGAAGTTCCTCACAGCCCCCCACTAGGAGGAGTAAGGAGAAATTCAGCAACCTAGAGGAAGTCAATTACTCCATCTTTCCTCCCAACTGGAAGATGGAAGATGGAGCATCTCTCCAATGATCAGTTCCACATCATTCAAGAGTTTCCCTCCAAGATGAGACAAGCAGCCCAGGCAGACTAGAACATGAGTCTTCAGAACTAACCAAGAAAATCCTAGACTTGGAGATGTACCTAATCTCAGAAGAATTGAAGTATACCTCCAACTCCTACCCAGACAAAGTCTTCCCCCATAACTTTCTCTTATTTCAGTCAAGTCTGACTCTTTAGGGTTTGGGATTTTCTTGGCAGATATACTGGAGTGGTTTCCAATTCCTTTTCCAGCTCATTTTACAGTTGGGGAAACTGAGATCAACAGGGTTAAGTGACTTATCCAGGGTCACAGACGCCAGGAGGGCAGAGGACCAAATACCTCCCAATGCCTTCTTTTATAGAGAGCAGAAACTAGATTCTCAGATCATCTTACTTTGTATCTACTGCCCTGTCTGGTTTCAACTCCAGGAAACAAGATCTCTCTTGGTGTTCCATCCCTCACAGCGCTTCCTCTCTTCTTTCCTGCCTTCTTCTGTGTCTTGCCTCCTCCTTTAGGAGTAAGAACAGTCTTTGTTTTATTCATTGGTCCCCCAGTGCTTGCTACAGTATCTAACATAGGTGTTGGGCACTTAAGAAACGTTTCCTGGATTTTCTGGATTGCACTGGAACCCACTGCCTCTCAGGATAGCCTATTTCTGTTTTGGACAGCTCAAATAATCAAGCAGTTTTTCTTTTACATCCATCTTCCTTCTGCATCTTCCACCTTTCGTCCCTCCTTCTATCCTCTGGGGTCAAACCAAGCAAGTCCAATCCTTCTTCCATGTGGCAACCTTTCAGCACTTAAAGGAAGTCACCTACTGATCACTGGGTCTTCTCCTCTTCCGCAGAGTCCAATCCTCTCGCTGTCCTGACCCCCCTCTTCTGGATACGCTTAAGCTGGTCAGGATTGATCCCAAGATCCCAACGGGGTAGAAAGCTCCCTAAATGCCTTGAAAACACGCTAACCTGAAGGACTGAGGCAGAGGAAACAATTTACCTTGAAATATCTAGCTGGTCTGCCTTGGAAGTCTCCGAGCCCTCACATGCTTATAGACTGGAAGAGCTTGAAAGAGGCTGAGAGCCTCCTTTCTAGCCCCTCCTTGGACAGACAGCCATGCTTTGACTACAGAGCAGGACAATATGATGAAGCTCAAAAGGCAAAGTAATGGATTTTTCTTGTGTTTCAGAATGTGACTAAAGTGAAACTGCCTAAATTGAATGTGTCTTTTCTAGATGGTGACCCTTGGAGAATCCATAACTCCATCTATAGCCTGAGGAAGTTCTAGGATCCTCAACCCAACCCCATGCATTTTTACAGATGAGGTAAATGAGACTGTGGGCAGCTAAGGTGGGGTAGTAGATGGAGCACCCAGCCCGAGTTCAAATCCAGCCTCAGATACTTACTAGCTGTGTGTCCCTGGGCAAGTCACTTAACTCTGTTGGTCCCAGTTTCCTCATCTATAAAATGAGCCGGAGAAGGAAATGACAAACTATTCCAATATTTTTGCCCAAAAAATCCTTGTATAGGGTCACAAAGAGTCAGATGTGACCTGGGACAACTGTAAAGTTATGGTTAGGTTGTTGCTAAGACAGAATTCAGAGCTAGATTTCCATTTCCTGTGCTCTTTCCACCACAATACATTGACTCCATGATATTAATTCAGGACTAAGTTCATTCTGGGGGATAAAAAAAATTACTAAAAAAATTAAGGTGGGGAGCAGGTAGGTGGCTCAATGGATTGAGAGCCAGGCCTAGAAAGGGGAGGTTCTGGGTTCAAATCTAGGCTCAGACACTTCCTAGCTGTGTGACTCTTACTTAACCCCCATCACTTAGCCCTTACACAGTCTTCATTCTAAGATGGAAGGAAAGGTTTTCTTTCAAGTTTAAATAATAATAACACAAGGCAGTATGTGATTAGGTCCCCCAGTGATAGAAAAAGCAACACCTCCTCTCAGGAGGGTCCCAAGAATAACTCTCACCAGGTTCTAGGCAGTTTGGAAGTCAGCGTCCACCCAGAATTCAGCTGTGATGTATAGAAGGCACATCAATTTGAAACCAAAAACATCTCACAGTCAAACA